>NC_056739.1:109754463-109909859 GCF_019279795.1 Protopterus annectens
CGATGCCTTTTCTTTACATTCATGTGTGCGTGCAGAGACCTGTGGACCTTCTCCATTATAGCTGAGAGTCTGTTATAATGAGATTATTCTGTATTTCCTCATCTCCTACCCCGGCAGCCCAAGATTACAACATAATTTTCACATGCTTTTTTCTAGCCTGCATTCTCTTTTTACATTGTAATGTCTAAATTTTTTTTAAATTAAAACAGAAAAAAAAATGCTTGTTTACTTTAGTATATTTTCACATACAACAATCACTGAAAATGCTTTACTGTATGTAACATGCAGTGTATATCATGAAATGTTCTATACAAATACTGTTAAGAACAAAAACTGTTTTAATTTTGTGTCCTTCCAAACATTAATGACATGAAGTGGGGAGTATGCTTTTCAGTCCCCCCATAAATTTAACAAAGTCAAAGTCCAGTCTTTCTCTGCTACTTTTTCTTATAAAGCCGTATTTCACAAATGTTATTTATGCTTTATTCACTAATTGCTGGGTTGGTAGTCTTCCTGTTTATCTCCATCTCCCAGCCTCAGACCCGTTTCAAGTCCAAGGTACTTCAGATTCATCTAGTCAACTCTTGGCCTTTTTTCTGTGTCTCAAAAATTTTTCTTTGGAATATTGGAAATGATTTCACTGGTAAAGTCTCTCTCTGAGCTTTATTGTCAGAAGAATGAGAAGCAGGATCCCCTTTTGTTGGATGGTTCATTTTTTGTTAGACAAACTTTTTTGTATTTCCTCCTTAGCATGGTCTGCATCAAAAAAATTACTGTGATCCTCCCGGAAGAAAATATTCTGAAAACAGCTGGATACATCAGCTTGAATTTCACACCTGCCTCTTGACATTCCCTGATGTTGGGATAAATTTGCTTCACTTCTTTTTGGTGTGCAATGAATAATCATTTTGCAGAAGTACTCTGCAGTTTTCATTAATTTCCCATTCTGCCACAGTTTTGTCAGGATCAACTCTTTCTGCTGGTATGATTGCATCTTTACTAATACAGGTCATAGCTGCTTTCTTATGGCCAGGTTTGGAACATATACACAATGTGACCTTTCAATTAACTCTACCTTTTTTGAAACAGCTCTTCTTGAGCAGTCTCATAAGTCAGCCATCATTTTCTTCATTTCCACCTCTTTTTTTTGCATTTTTATTAGTTGATTTGAATAGCTGTTTTAAAGTTTCTTCCATTTTTCCAGCCTTTATTTATAGAGTTGGTGTGATTTTTGATCGTTGACATAACAAATATAGTGACTCATTTTCCTTTATTCTACTTCTGAAGCAGAGGCCTAGGGATACCTTAGTCCAGGAGTGGCTTATAAGTTTTTGTGAATTTCATCCCCCCCCCCCAATATTCCCATGTTTCTGCTGAAGGCACAAATGAGTAAGAGCAGAGTCCCTCTGTCCTATTTTGACCTTGAGTTTTTGTCCCTTCTGCTGTGCCTCATGGAGAAATCTGAAGTTAAGACCCTTGTGTCACCTCCTTGTCAAGCCTTACCCTGATTTTACTCCCTCAGATTTTTAGCATGTTCTCTCCACTCCAGCTGTGGGTAGAAACCCATCTTTACCCCAAGATGGTGTTCTTTATCTTTGTTTTGATCCAGAGGTGCAACACCAGGCAAAGGTACGGAGGTAAATGGAAACTTTTGTGATATGAGCATTGGCGAAGATTCCAGCAGTTTTAAATTCTATTTTTTTAAAACAAGGCCTAAGATTTTCTCTAAAGTTTATAGGTTCATAGGTTGGTACTAGGCTATCAGCTGTAGGGCCTATACAAGCCTAGCCAGAACAATTCCCTGGCTATTTTTTCCCACACTATTTACTTCCCTAGACCCCTGTCTAGTAGGGTGACTGATGTGATCCCTGGGGTGAATTTCCTTTCTCCCATCCAATCGTTAAGGTTCCTTTTGAAGAGGACCAAAGAGGCACTCTGCTTGACATGTATGGGCAATCTATTCTAGTGTCTGGGGAGTCTCTGGGTCAGGAACCTATCCCTCCAGCATGTTTTGTTTATTGTGATGACAAGGTTTAGATCCCTGGAGCGTGTGGCTCTGAGGGATTGGGATTTCTTTAAGTGTAGCATGTCCAACAGCTCTGGGTTTGACATGGCCTTGTATGTTAAGCAGAGATCACCTCTGAGTAGACAATATGCGACAGAGTATAGCTGGAGTTTTTTAAGGCGGTCAGCGTAGGGCATCTGCTTTAGGCCTGTGATTCTTTTAGTGAGGTGTTTCTGTGGCCTTTCCAGTTGTTGCAGATATCTTGAGAAGTACATACCAAATGGAGCATTGTATTCTATAATGGGTCTAATGAGGGATGAGTACAGTGGGACAATGACCTCCTTTTTTCTGGATGAAAAGCCCTTTGTGATGAGGTGTGCCACATAGAAGGATTTCCTGACTGTTGTGGCGATGTGTTTATCGAAGGTGAGACCACTGTCCACCTGTGTCCCTAAGTCTCTTGTCACACTTTCGGTGTTTAGTGTACTGCCACCTATATGGTAATTCACGGATACATGTTTTTTTCCCAAAGGGGATAACTATACATTTCTTGGCATTGAGCTTGAGTCTATGGCTCTGGCACCAAGCATCTGTTTCTGTAAGGCCCTTTTGTAGAGTATCCACATCATTTGGGGATTCAGTAATGGCTTCCAGTTTGCAGTCATCTGCAAACTTTGTTATCCAGAGTCCCTTAGTGTTGGCCTGTACTTAAGAGAAGTAGATACCAAACAAGAGCGGTCCCAGGACTGAACCTTGAGGTACTCCATTTGTCTGGAGCTGAATTTGGAGTTGGCTACTTTTACAGTGTGGGTTCTATCAGTAAGCCAGTTAGCAACCCATTGGGTGACGTAGGGATTAATGCCCAGCTTAGTAACTTTATCTATGATTCCAGAGTGGGGGATGGTGTCAAAGGCCTTGGCAAGGTCTAGATAGGCTGTGTGGACCACCTTACCCTTGTCCATGGTTCTGGAGACTGATTCGAAGAAATCAATCAGGTTCAGGAGACAAGATCGGCCCTTCACGAACCCAAACTGGGTGGGGTCCAGTGTTTGAAGGTTGCCAATGTCTTTGTTTATAAGTTCCATGATAATACGCTCCATGGCCTTGCAGATAAGGCTTGTCAGACTGATGGGACGGTAGTTTCCGGGATCCAAGGTGGATCCCCCCCTTGTGAAGTGGGATAACTGTAGCTCTGGCCACTCAGTGGGCACGAAACCTGAGGTGAGGCTATGATTAAACATGACACTTGGGTGGGGTGCCAGTTCATATTGTAGTTCATGTAGTACATAGCCCGGGATGTCATCTGGTCCCATGGATGCTGTATTCTTAGCTTTGGAGAGTGCGTTTTTTTACCTGTGTGGCCGTTATTACCAGAATTTGGCAATCTTCCGGTATTGAGATGGGCCATTTCGGGGGTGAGGGGGGGGTGAAGTTGGCACTGAATCGATCTGCCAGGATATTGGCAATATCCTTGGGATCAGTATATTTAATGCCATTCTGTTTTAGCTCTGAGCAGATCTGAGCATTGCCATTTAGATTCTTGACATAGTTATAGAAAGCCTTGTGATTGTCTTTGGAATCTTTGGCAATTTTATTTTCGTAACTAGCTTTGGAGGATTTTATGAGGGATCTCAGTTTCTTACTGAGGCTGGTAAGGAAGTTTTTTGCATCCTGGGATTTTCCTCTTTTCTGCAACAGTTTCTTCCTTTTGTTGTAAAGTTTGTTTATGGCAGGGGACCACCAGATTGGCTTCCTTTTTTTGGATGAGAGCATCTTGGTTCTATTTGGGATGGCACGATTCATGCATGAGTGAATGTGCTCGTACAGTGCCTTAGTGTAGGATTCAGCAGTTGAACTTTCAGTTCCCGTCTGCATGGGTGTCATGAAGTTTGTCACTTCTGACTTGAGTAGCATGAAGTTGGCTTTGGAGAAGTTTTTTATGGAGGTTTCCTTACTGGGGGGGGTGGGGGTGGGATGTGGATGTTAAGGGTGGTTAGCAAAAGTAAATTAAGGCACCAAAGTTACACACTGGAAATCAGTCATTGTACTTTATTGCAGAAGACGAACGGTAAGCGCTTTCACAACTTAATGTTGCTTCATCAGACCACATCACTACATCTGATGCTTGGTTAAATACTAGGACAATTAGTATGACATCACAATTTAAAGAGATATTACTCCACTAACATAAGAACATATATCGATATCCATAAGAAAAATGCATAAAATATATAAAAAGGTGTGTATTTACACACAATAATATTTAAAAAGGGGGGGAATGTCATCCCTGATGGTTATTAAAATATATATATATATATATATATATATATGTACATATACACACACAATTTGTGCAATATAACCATAATAGTACAATAAAAAATATATAAAAAAACTCATATTTAGTGTTTAAGGCGCCTTGCCTTAAGGTAAGGAACTAATGAGGTACAGCCATTCAAACCAGGATATCTATCTGCTTGTAATTTAGTGATCCATTGTTGTTCTAATTCTTCAGTGTGGTTTTCTACATCACCACCTCTGTTTGTCCTTACTATTTGTTGTAAGATTAAAAATTTTAAAACCATGACTACTGTCTGTATTCAGGACATGATTAGCTAGAGCATTTGATTGCTTCTGGTTCCGTATGTTCCTTATATGTTCTAACATTCTTTCTTTAAAGCTCCTATTTGTTTTGCCTACATAATAGGCATGGCATGCTTGGCAAAAACAAAAATAAACAACATCGACACTTTTACAATCATAGTAATTCTTCGTATAAAGTTTAAAGCATTTCACAGGATGAATGTACTCATTTTTAGTGTAGACATGCTGACAAGCAGCACAATTCCTGCACGGGAAGGTGCCCTGTCTGTTTGAGAGATTTTTTCTAAAAGACTGATGTTCTCTATTACAGAGCTGCTGCTTTAAAGACGCATTATTTCTAAAACTGAAGTTTGGGGTGTCACCAACTGTGGAAACCAGACCTGGTATTTCATGTAATAAGTGCCAATTCTTTTTAATAATTTCCGTATACTTATTGATGTCACTTGCAAATCTAAAAGCTATTCTAAACTTATTTCTATCAATACTTGTATCATAAGGTATACTTGTATCAGCACTACAAGAGCTCATGTATGGTTTACATCTTGTAGATCTCAATTTCCATGCATCTGCTATCACTCTAGTGATTTCTGAGCTAGAATAGCCTCTTGTTTGAAATTCGTCTTGTAACTTATTTAAAGCAACTACTGCCACTTCATTATTATGTAGGCGTAGGGTTCTATAGACTTGTCCTTTGAGGACATTTCTAGGTATGTGTCTCGGGTGCATGCTTGACCTGTGAAGGGTGGTTAGCTTATGGTCAGACCTGACTAATGAAGGGGGTGACCATAGGTGTGGAACATCACTTTCCCATGTTGGTAATGACCAGGTCTAGGATATTGGAGCCCCTGGTGGGACTATGGATTAGTTGATCCAAGGTGTTGGAATTTATGAATTCCAAGAACTGTTGGGCAAAGGTGTTGGTACATGAGTAGTTTTCCCAGTTAATGGCAGGGTAGTTAAAATCACCCAGTATTAGGATGTTTGGTTCTATCTTAATATTTTCCAGTATGTTTAGAAAGGTGTAGTGAGAATCTTGGGCTGTGGTGGGGGATCTGTAGCAAGCTACAATTTGGATTGCAGTCTTACCTAGTGTTGTTTGCACCTGGAGAATTTCAGACGCATTGTGTTGGGCAACTAGCCTGGTGGTGTGAATATCCTTGGTAAATGTTGACACTCCTCCACCTTTAGTGTTTCGGTCCTGCTTTGGTGGCCAAAAAGTGTGGTAAGAGTTGTAGCCTGGTATTGCAGGGGTGCTGTCTAGAGCCTTGAACCAGGTCTCAGTTACTGCATAGATATCGATGTTCTCCATTTTTAGGAGTGCCTTGAGAGAGTGCATTTTGAGGTTTAGACTTCTAGCACGTGGTGCCTGTGTTTTAACTTCCATTTGGACTGTTAGAAATGTTCCAGATGTTTCCCAGGGGATCCTTTGTATTTAGACCCCCAATTAGAGATCCTGTTCCACTGAGTAATCTCAACTTTCTTTTGGAATGGTTAGCTAAACCGCCAGGCACCCCCCCCCCCTTTATAGTTTCATAGGTGTTTACTAGTCTGATGACCACAGGGGCCTTTCTCAGCTTAAGCATGCAGCCTAAATCTCTGACAAGTTCTCATAGCTTTGGGAAATGAACCATTTACAGGCTGCCTGTGTCCATTAGAGACATTGATGCCAAACTAGGGATGGATTTCCTGTTCCCCATCCAGTTATCCAAGTTGCATTTCAGTTGGGTTAGGGAATAACTCTACTTCACATGGATGGGGAGATTGTTCCAGAGAAAGGGTAGTCTTTGGGATAATACCTGTCTCTCAAGCAGGTCCTATTTATATTACAGGCAAAGTTTATGCAGGAGGTCCATCAAAGTAGGGTTCGACAATGCCTTGTATGCCAGACATAGATCTCTCCATAACAGCCTGTAAGAGACAGAATACAGGGATAGGACTTTGAGGCGGTCTGCATAGGATGTGTTACTTACACCCTGTATTCTTTCAGTGAGGAGCCTTTGTGGATGTTCCAGTTGTTGGGCTATGCCTGGTTAGGCACATACTAAAGGGGGCATAGTACTCAGTGATAAGTGTGATGAATGCCATATGGTGAATGCCAAGTGCAGTGGACCAATGATTTCCTTGGACCTAGATGCCATACCTTTGTTTAAGTTGCACAGCATAGAATGATTTCTTCACTACTGTAGACACGTGATGGTCATAGGCTAAATTACTGTCTGTCCCCAAGTCCCCTCACTACAGGGTCAACTCTTAAGGGTGTGTTGTCAATGTGATAGTTACCAGGGGTGGCTGACGTCCCAGAGGACACTTATGCATTTGAGTCATCCTCTGTGGTGGACTAGAACTTACTTTCCTGTGAGACTATTTTCCTTCATGCAACTACTATGAAGGCCAGAACTTCATGTCCTGAAATTCAAATTTCCCTGTGTGGTTCTTCGTAAGGATAGAACTTTACTATTGCACACCAATCCCTCCTATTTTTCCCCCAAGGTGGCTACTAAGTCTAGTATTAACAAAGACGGTTAGTCTTCCTGTCTTTTTCTTGAAATCTTCGAACAGTGTGTTTACTCCATCATTACCTGGATGTACATTGGCAGCTATGGTTCTTTCTTTACCATACCAAGGATCTTAGAAAGGACTCTTCAGTTTGCCTCTTGCTTCTCTTCGAACAGATTGGGCACTAAAGTTTCAAAGATAACATTAAGATGGCTGCTTTGACTGTACTGAGCTTGTTTGTACCAAGCAGGAAAAATCCTTTTGAGTATGCCAAAAGCATATGCTACCAGAACTGTAGCCACCTCTTTTTTTTTTTTTTTTTTTTTTTATGGTGCTGCAGTATATGATGTATGATGTATGCACAGCTGCTTACAGGTGCCTCTGTGTAGCATTACACCCAGGGTGGAATCTCAGTCATATTCAGCCCTTGGGTTCTTGAGGCATTCTTTCTTAGAGCCGCTCCTATTGGTGCTAGGGATTCTATCTTAACAGTAGAGGAGGACTAATCAAACCATGTTAAATTTCAAAGATATGTACTTAATGTCAAGACAGATTTACTTGGTCTTGGGTCATATTCCCCTCACTTCCTGCCACCCTTCTACTATCCTTGTAAAGGATAGTTATAAAGTTTGCATATGCTGAAAACTGTATTTCCAGAACAGCCTAGTATGATCTAGGAAGTATAGCGTAGAGCTGGAGATTCGCTTTTATATCATGTTATCGAAAGATGAAAATAGCGAACGCTATTTCATCGAACCTAAAATATTTAAACCACTTAATATTGAACATTCAGAACAGCAAATTTTTTCCTTGGGGAAAAAATTTGCTATTCCAAAACACACACAAACAACACAAGCACACCTAAAAAAAATCAATACACGCACACACACTTATAATCCTACAACTAACCCTACACTAAACTATACATACACTATCAACTTACCCTAACCCTAAGGTCCGTCCCTATTGCACACTCACCTAGCTCGCGCCCTAACCCTAATTCACTTAACTCACCCCTAAACCTAAATCACCTAACCCGCACCCCAACTCACCTAACCCGAGCCCTAATCCTAACAACCACACAATCGCACACTTACCTGAACCCGGCCCGTAAAACTTCACCACAGCACTGAAAATAGCGAAGCCACAGAACCGGCCAACCGAATTCTTTCCCTAGGAAAGAATTTGGTGTTCTGCAGCTTCGTTGTTTTTAGCGTTAAATTAAAATGGGTCGATATTAAAACATTGAGTAAGGTGGTGTAATCAAAGCATGGAAAAGTTTGTATTGTTGCAGAGGCCAGGAGTTGAAGCTGTATCATTACAGTAGTGAATTATAGTTTTGTTGGTTCATAGGTAAGTACTAGACTTAGCTGCCTTTGTGAACCTTTTTAAGCTTAGCCAATTTCCCTTAGTAAGAATCAAACCGTGTACCTCTCGCATGTGTGGTAAACATCTTAACCATTATGCCAACACCCCAACCCTAAAAGTTATCCATCAGTGCATACTAGGGATTGAGAACACCACCTCAGGTTAGCTTTAAGAAGGCTTGAACTCTGGACCCCTCATTTGCAAAACCAGCACTCTACCCATTTTTAATTTCTCCAAATCTTTTGGGTTTCTAATACCATGACTGGAATGGACCCCCTTCCTAAGTCCAAGTCCGATTAAAGTTCATGAAATTGGTAAAGTTTCAATCTTTGATATCAGCCAAAAGTGCTCTTTGCAACTCCCACACTGTGCCCAGTAATGTACAATTCCTCACCATTCCATGTTTTAATGTAAAGGAAGGCCAATGCTTATCCTTGTAACTCTATTATGGCAAGATGTGAAATCTTCATTGTACAAGTGAATGATCTTCACTTTGGATTATAGTGCTGGTTCTACTAGGTTTAGATGTCATTCTTTTGAAACCTCTTTTCTGAGGTAACAGAGGTGGTTGATGCTGCTAGGAAGCCCTCCACTCACCAGACTTTAATATAGGAGTGGTCCTTCATGTAGAAGTAGTATACTGTGGTGCTTGTCTCTTAGCATGTAGGGTTTGGCAGGACAGAGAGGTATAGAGTGCTCTCTCATTTTGTTAACAAGTGTTTGACATACTTCAGCACTTATTGAATCTGTTTTATTTTGGTGTTACTGTGCATGTGTTAACCTTTTCTACCAATTATAGATTTCTGGATGGAAGGGTTAAAACACAGCTATGGCCAGCCATACTAAAGGGGTTCTGTGCCTTTCTTTTGAAGATCTTGCCTCCATGGGACATTTGTCTCCTGTTTCTCTTTCCAAACAGAAGAGTCCTAGTGTGGCAGAGTTGCTTTTCATGCCCTTGATGAACACACCTAAATTAACTTTGCCTGAATCAAGTGCAGAGTTTTGAAAATGGAACAGCTGATGATTGCTGTAAGAATAAACTGCTACAGTGTGCAATTCTTTACTCGGCTGTAGTTGCAGGTGTACATGTCAGTTCTTGTGAACATAGTTCTTGGAGCATTTGAACATTCCCACTGTGGAGTAGAGTTCTTCCCTACAGCTAGGCAGCTGTAAGGGGGGAGTGCAGTTCAAGCAATTTTTAGTTCCTTTTTGCTGCAAGAAGCACAGGATTGTTTGTAAATAATGGGCCCATCTGGTCCTTGCAGGATATTTGGTGGGGTGGGGGTAAGGTTGCTTATCCTCATTGTTTTTTTTTTTTTTTTTTTTTTTTTTCTCCCTTTTGGTTGGATTTTCAGAAATATTCAGTGCAATCATTAGTATGAAAATGTACTTCTGCCATCCAGATGTTCTTCGTGTTTCACTGTTGCAGTCATCACACTTGGGTTATCTGCCTGCAGGTAGCCCTCTGTCGGCCCGAATACCAGAGACTTAGTATTTCTGCATCAGAAACCGTCGCTCCAGGACTGACATCAGGTAGTCAGGGGTATAAAAACAGGCAGCCAATGCCATTATATCAGTCTTTCTTGCAGAGGAGCCCGAAGGCTAAGCAGTTTGCACGAGTGCTGGTCGGCTGCTACCTGAGATTTCGTTTACGAATTGATTCATCCTGAAGTCTTCTAAAGCTAAGTACCCTGTTGGGGATCCTTTTTTCTTGCTTTAACCGATGTCAGAAAAAGTTAACAATTCTCTTGCCTGAGGAAAGCAAATACCACACCGAGATTTCCATTCTTACTGCGTCACCTGTTTAGGCCCAGAACACAATGTACCTCGCTGTCGGTTTTGTGCCTTGTTCAACGCCCAAACTATTCATCATTGGGCCCTTATTGTCACTAAATACTTTCGTTCTCGATCTCCGTATTCCGAAATGGCTTCGGTAAGTCATCAGACTACCGATATTCTGAAAAAACGTAAGGATAAAGACAACACAGGTCCAAAGCTGCCGACGACACTTACGTTAAGCTAGTCGCCAGTTCGCTGGTACTCAGTGAAGTGCTTTTGCAGCCCCTGATGCCCACTTCAGTAGATTCGCAGGCCTCTACTGAGACCCGTTCAGAGTCCAGTACGCCACAAGACTCTTCTTTGACTATGGAACCTGCGGATGTCTCTACCTTGGATGGGTCCTGAGCCACTGAGCAGGCACTGGCTTCTGAGGAAGTTCTTCGCACTACCAATGTTCAACACAAACGGACTTTAGCGTCTTCATTTCTGTCTAAAACTTTCGAGTTTCTAAGGCCAAGAGTACGTGCTACACCTAAAAAAATGATCACCAAAGCGCATGCACCTGCTCCCTTGCCACAGCATCAAATGCTTAAAATGGCAGAAGACCTTATTATGCTGATTAGGGGAAGTCAACTTTCCCCTGGTAAGAGAAAGAGACCTGTCCCCAGCAGCTTCAACAGACCAAGAGTCCGACAACTCTGAGGTATCTGATTATGAAGACATGCCCTTATCTTCCTTACATACTTTAAGAGAGCATTTCCATTGGGAATGCCAAAACTATCCTCAGTCCAAAAAGAGACTGAGAATTTCTAGATTTGCCACAACATAGGCCTTTAGCAATACCCCCAGTCCTGGAGGTTGTGGATGATGTCTTTATGGAATCCAGTCTTACTCCTGATACTTTAGTCCCGCTCCTAGGAAACCAGACAGGTACTACAGAGTATCTGACTCTCACAAATTCCCTTTCAAAAAATCCTACTGCTGACCCAGAGATAATCTCCCAGGGGCCTAAAGGTATCAAAGCAACTACAGCTAAGAATCCCACCCCTTCGGACAGCGATTCCAGAGCTTTGGACAGATGGGGTAAGAAAGTGTATACCTCTGTCATTAGGGCTTTGAATTGTCAGTTTCACATGCTGAAGTACCAACAACATATTATGGAATTTATTAAGAAAAAATAGCAACCTTTACAGCCTGTGCAGAAATTAAAGAATTGCAAGAGCTTTATGCATTCTGCAAGCGAAGTCAGCAAGCATACATTGCAGTGTGGCTTTGATGCCCTAGAAGCATCTTGCAGGGCAGCAGTCACTGGTTCTGTACTGAGAAGGCATGCTTGCCTTTAAGGAGCAGACTGTGCCAGACCATGTCGCATCAAAGTTATTAGACGCTCCTTTGAACAAGGGCAATCTGTTTGGCACCAGAGCAGAAGAGGTCTTTAAAGATGGAAGAAAAAGCTAAATCTATGCAGGCAGGCAAAGAATTCTTACAAGTACAGCCTCCTAGATTCAGTAGGCATTGCCTTTCGAAACATTGGTCCTTTCCAGCCCTCCCAAAGCCATCTCAAACTAGACCCAAGGGGAGCAGACCCCACAGACTACAATCTCAGGGTATGCAGAGATCTAAGCAATGGAGTGCCTCCACCTCCAAAGCAGGGAGTGCTAAGCCACCCCCTTACAGAAAGAATACGCAATGACGTCTCTACTCCACTCCCCACCTCTGCCCAACTACTGGTGCCTCTAGGAGGAAAACTTGCCCTTCATGCAGAAAACTGGATGTCCATCACCAAAGACCAATGGATTCTCAACTTTGTATCCCAGGTGTACAAATTTTACTTCCACACTCTGCCAACCCCAGAAGGGTTTCCAGACCTTCCGCCAAACCAGTGGGCAGAGGCACAAAACCCAGTTCTGTACCTGCTCTCTATCAGGGCAATTCAACCTGTTCCTGTGGAACAGATAGGTCAAGGATTCTATTCCATACTTTTCCTGGTACTCAGAAAAGAGGGCTGTTGGCGCCCAATCCTAGATCTTTCGATTCTCAACACCTTACTGCTGGTACCAAAATTCAAAATGCTCACCCTGCAGCAGCTTCTACCTATGCTAGCCAAAGATGCCTGGTTAGTCACCCTAGACTTAAAAGAAGCCACCCTAGACTTAAAAGAAGCCTATCTGCACATCCCTATAAGGGAGTCATGCAGGAAATGGCTACGTTTCAGGGCAGGATCTATGCATTATCAGCTCTCTGCACTTCCGTTTGGCTTATCCACTGCTCCCAGAGTATTCGCAAAATGCCTAGCTCCAGCCATTGCTTACTGCAGGCAGAGAAGTATTCAGATTTACCCGTACTTGGACGACTGTCTGATTCAGGCAAAATGTCAGAAAATGCTGTTGCAGCACCTGACATTTGTAAAAAACCTAACATCCCTGGGGTACACCATCAACGAAAATAAATCAAAACTAGTCCCCAGTCAAAAGATTGTATTCCTGGGAGCAAGCTTTGATACAGCATCCCAGATGGCTTTCCTCACTTCAGAAAAACAAGCCTATCTGACAGACTATTTTACTCAAATGGCCACCAGAACCCAACTATCTGCAATGAAAATCCTGCAATCCCTAGGGTTCATGGCCTAATGCATCCTATTAATTCCATATGCCAGACTGCATATGAGGAAACTTCAATGGTACTTAAAAAGTCTTTGGTGCCAGCATTCTCAGGACCTGGAAACCATCATTCCAATCATACCCTGTATAAGGACAGAGTTTCTTTGGTGGGCAACAGCATGCAACCACAACAAAGGACTGCCCTTTCCTCAACCCCACGCCACCCAGACCCTAACCACAGATGCATCAGATTATGCCTGGGGAAGCACACATGGACGGCAGGTGCATTCAAGGCCACTGGAGCCCAAGTCAAATTAATCTGCACATCAACCAAAAAGAGATGCTAGCTGTGCAGCACGCTCTGCCAGCTTTCAGATTCCAACTCTCACCAGAACACTTGCTAATAAAAACAGACAACATCACAGTTATGTAGTACATCAACAAGCAGGGGAAAACCCACTCTGCAGGCTAGCCATGGCCCTGTGGAACACTGCCTGGGACATGCAAGTCCATCTGCAAGCTCACTTCCTGCCAGGCAAACAAAACTCAATGGCAGACGACTTAAGCAGAAATCTCCTAGACCCACACGAGTGGCAATTAGAGCCCAGCACCTTCAACCTTCTGATTCAGAAATGGGGGACCCCAGAGGTGGATCTCTTTGCCTCCCCCTGCAATCACCAGCTCAGAAAATTCTGCACCAGGAATCCTCACAGCAGGGCCTGGAAAGTGGATGCCCTATCTTTTCAGTGGGTAAATCTCTGTCTATGCCTTTCCCCCTCTGCCCCTTCTCTCAAAAATATTACTCAAGATAAGACAGGACAGACCAAGAACAATTCTGATTGCCCTGCACTGGCCACGCCAGCCATGGTACCCACTCCTGCACAGCCTGTCACTGGTGCCACCTACACCCAGTCCTGCTCTCTCAGCAGGGAGGACAAATTTTGCATCCGCAACTGCAAAACCTAAATCTTGCAGCCTGGCTTATTCCTTTAATTCTCCCCCAGCAACCCTAAGCAAGCAGGTGCTGGATGTCAACTTGAAGCCAGAAGGCCCAGTACAAGAAAATCCTATGCTAAGTGGAAAAGGTACTGCTCCTGGATTCAATCTAAAGGAGTGGACACAACTTTGCACTCCCTGCCTCTAATCCTGGATTACTTAGCAGATCTACTCCACAGAGGCCTGTCCTCCTCCTCCATTAAGATACATACCTCAGCCATTTCGGCTCATTACAACACTGAGCCACCCCTCTTCTCGCACCCTCTTATCAAACAGTTCCTAAGAGGGGTAAACAACCTAAGGCTGCCAAGAAGACTAGCCACCCCTGCTTGGGACTTTAACTTTGTACTGGAAAAGCTCATGCTTCCCCCCTTTGAACCTGCAGCGTCAGCAGAGTTAACAATTTCTCTCTCGGAAAACAACCTTGCTTCTGGCCATCACTTCAGCTAGAAGCGTGTCTGAGCTACAAGCACTTATGGCTGTGGGAACCCTTCATTATTTTCCATGCTGACAGGGTTTCCCTCAGGACTAACCCTTCCTTTATGCCTAAAGTGGTGTCCAGTGTGGCTCTCAACCAGTCCATCCATTTGCCAACTTTCTTCCCTAATCCTCAGAATAAAGGGGAAAGGATCCTGCACTTGGACGTGCACAGACACCTCAGATTCTACCGTGATAGGGCTAAGCCCTTCAGAACATGTGACCAGTTACTAGTCAGCTTTGCAACAGGGGCAGATGGCAAGGCCGTTTCAAAACAATTAATTTCCAAATGGATAGAACACTGCATCCATTTCTGCTACAAGCACCATGGGAAACCAACCTCTCAGGGGGTCAGAACACATTCCACTAGGGCAACATCTACCTCTGCAACATTTCTCAGAGGAGTCCCTACCAGGGACATCCTGGAAGCTGCTACCTGGAGTTCTGTACACACCTTCACCAAGCATTACCACCTGCCTATCTTTTCCAAATCTAGGGAGGGTTTTGCAGCAGCAGTCCTGCAAGGCATACTAGCCAGTCCTAACTCTTCTTGACTGCCTCCCCCCTTCTTCAGCTTTGGGACTCCACCCAAGTGTGATGACTGCAACAGTGAAACACGAAGAACACAGTACAGATGTTCATCGTGTTACACTGCTGCAGTCATTACACTTGGGTTATCCTGCCGTCAGGCGGTCCTGCAGTTGGCCTGAGTTCCAAAGTCTTGGTCCGACGTCGGTTGCTGTCGCTTCTTCCCTGACGTCAGTGCGCCAGGGGTATATAAGATGCACCCGACACCATTTTCTTCAGTTTTTCTTGCCGCGCGGTGCCCGAAGCAGAAGCAGTTCACAAGTGCTGGTCGGCCGACTCCTGAGATTTTCGAAGTCGAATTTCAGATCCGAAGTCTTCAATAAAGCTAAGTACTCCATTGGGGAAACTTTTTTCTTGCCTCAGACCGATGTCAGTGTATTTCTTGTGGGAAGCAAATACCTCATAAGGACTTCCACTCTTACTGTATTCCATGCCTAGGCCCTGATCACGATGTCACTAGTTGTCGGTTTTGTGCTAGATTTAACAAACGCACTATAAAAAGACGTTTTGATTTTGCTTTGCACTACTTTGGCCGAAGGTTCAGTTATACGATGCCGTCGGATCAGCCGACAATCTCAATACCGAAAAAAAGCAGAGACAAGGATAAAGACAGGCATCCGAGGTCCAAAACTGACGACGAAACCCCTTCTAGACCACTCGCCGGTTTGCCGGTTCTCAGTGAGGCGCTTTCGCAGCCCCTGACACCCACTACCTCAGAGCCACAGGCCGCTTCCGACTCCCACGTGGAGACATCTAGGCCTCTGGAAACTCAAGGTATTGGGCCTACGGAAACTAATCCCTCAGATGAGTCCGGAGCCGCTGAGCAGGCATCGGCTTATGAGGGTGTTTTCAGACCTTCACAACTTACCATTAAGACAACAGCCAAGACAAAGGTATCATTAAAGACAAAGAAACAAGTACAGCATTCTCCTAGACAGTCCTCCATGCCTAAGAAACAGATGCTCAAAATGGCCGAAGACCTCATTACTCTAATCAGGGATTCCCATCCCCCTCCTGAGAAAAGGCCTAGGCAGGATACAGACTATGACTCCTCTGATCAGGTTTCCATTTCCTCTGATTCCTCTTCAGACCAGGAATACTCTCTACCCCCCTATGAGGACTCTAATGCTGAAGAATCTATCCCTTCACCCTCTCCTGCTGAGGATTATTCTTTTGGGGAAACTTTACATACCATGAGGGAGCATTTCCATTGGGAAAGTCAGGATTACTCAGAATCCAAGAAAAGGCTCAGGGATTTCCTCTTATTGCCTCAGCACAGGCCCCTGGCTATTCCGCCTGTGCTAGACATTGTAGATGATTTGTTCTCTGAATCCAGTTTATCTCCTTTTTGCCCCCTGCTCCAGCCAAGCCAGATAGGTATTACAGAGTCCCTGACTGTCACAAGTTTCTTTACAAAAACCCTTCTGCTGATCCAGAAACTATTTCCCAGGGTCCAAAAGGGGGTTAAGGCTTCCATTGCAAAAAATCCAGTACCCTCTGACAGAGATTCCAGAACTTTGGATAGATGGGGGAAGAAAGTATACACTTCTGCAACTTTAGCAGTAAGAGCTTTAAATTGCCAGTTTCACATGCTTAAATACCAACAATATTTAATGGCTCAGTTAAAACAGAAAATGCTTGCAAGCTGAGAAGCTCCTGATTGTAAAGAATTGCAGGATTTATTGCATGCAGTTGAACAGGTGGGAAAACATACTCTGCAACGTGGTTTTGATTCCTTAGAGGCCTCTTGTAGAGCCGCAGTTATAGGTTCTGTGATTTGAAGACATGCTTGGTTAAAAGAACAAAGTTTACCTGATCATGTTAAGGCAAAATTATTGGATGCTCCTTTACAGAAGTTATAACTTGGACTGATTTCTCAGATCTAGCTCTGTTGAAACTGTCTTGTGTGTGTGTCTGAAGCTCTGCACTAGTTGTTAAACTGCTCTGAAATTCCTTTAAGTGTTAATTAGCTTGGGGGGTTTTCTGATAACATTAAAACCTGTGTTGGTTACATCTCTGGTAATCATTTTAAGTAGAGTTGCTTGCTACTGAGATTTGTCTGCATACATCAACTGGACATAAGCTGATTTAAGTATATTTCCTTCATTTTATTGTGGTTGTTATAACTTGGACTGATTTCTCAGATCTAGCCCCCCTCCCTGTTCTTGGATGTAGTTTAAATTTGGTGGCTTTTGCAGTGGCCGCCCCACTGTAGATTTGATCTAGGACACTCCCCCAGTCCCTTCTCTTTACCGCATTCTCTCTAATAAACCCTTTCTGCACTTGCTTTTAGTCCTTTTTAATTTAATTACATTTTTTTCATACTGTGTGTGGACTAATATTGCTACATACTCAAGTGTGCCAGCTTGCACTGCATGTGAATTGTTTTTATAGCATTTACTGTCTGTTTTTTTCCTTGTCGCTGTAAAAAAAAAAAAAAATCTCTTGTTTTCCCGCCTTACTGAACTAGAGTAGTCCAGTTTCAGAGTTGCTGATCCCTGGGCTTTGTTTTTAGTTCCTGTTACTGATCCATTGCCTTATTAGGAGGGAGGGAAGTTTCTTTGCTTACCAGTGGGAGTGGGAAGCACTGAGCTGCCTTTTTGTCCGATTTGGTGAAGTTTCAGCCAGAAACTAGTAGTTCATTGGTCGTTTTGGGCCAATTCCTAGCTCCTTTCAGCCCCCTGCTATAAAACACGCTAAACACGTTTCCCAGCTTGTACCAACTCAGCACAGATCCTCGTGGTGGCCTGCAGAGTGATCCAAGCAGCAGAGAGCTAAAAGAGTGACTTTCTACCAGATATAAGTATTTTATGTGGCTTTCCCACTGTTATTAAGCTAGCGACTGCATTTCGCCTGTTTTACTGCTACTTTAAGTGATTTCTGCATTTTACACTGTTTATTGCACTTTAAGTTACTAATTGTTGCAAATTGTTTCTGTAGGCTACACACTAAAGTGCTAGCCGATTTACAGCATTTATAGCATTTACTGTCTGTTTTTTCCTTGTCTCTGTAAAAAAAAAAAATCTCTTGTTTTCCGCCTTACTGAACTAGAGTAGTCCAGTTTCAGAGTTGCTGATCCCTGGGCTTTGTTTTTAGTTCCTGTTACTGATCCATTGCCTTATTAGGAAGGAGGGAAGTTTCTTTGCTTACCAGTGGGAGTGGGAAGCACTGAGCGGCCTTTTTGTCTGATTTGGTGAAGTTTCAGCCAGAAACTAGTAGTCCATTGGTAATTTTGGGCCAATTCCTAGCTCCCTTCAGCCCCCTGCTATAAAACACGCTAAACGCGCGTAAGCTGATTTAGTGAGTTACCACTGTTGCACACAAGAGCAGCGGCGGTTAAACAAGGTTTAACTGTTTGGGCCATCTAAATTCCACTCTTCCAATTTTCCCTTAAAACTACCTTCCTCGAGCTGTACTGCTGATCTAACCAGCATATCCTATAACTGAAAAGTTCATCTCTACTTGATTCCCAAGTAGACTATTCTCTATCTGTAAAGCCTAGCACTTACTCCTACAGTACTTGCACCTTGATAAAGCACTCTTATTATAGATAGTACCCCACCAGCCTAAAACCCACTTCCCCCGGAGTCCTTTGAAAGTCTCTTTATCTACTACTTCTAGTATGTCGAGGGATCAGTTGCTAGTGTCCTCTCCAGCTCAACTGGTGAACCTGGGAATATTGAGGCAATGTTACAACTGCCTCATGTACACAGACAATCCTCTCCTTCTCCCACAAAACACAAATACATGCGAGAGATGCAACTATACGGCCAAACTGGAGGCTGAGCTCTCTCAACATAGGACTGGCAAGACCAGACAGGAGGAGAAGGTAACCACACACAATACATACCCAGTCACACATGGTACCATCACAACTTCAAATCATACACATACTCACACAAAGACATACTCGAGGCTCTGATCAAAAATTTACCAAAACAGCAGAGGCCACCAAAGCAGACACCCAAACAACTACCACCTCACGACCCAACACATGCAACACATAGACCACACAGTCAGAGTGTCAAACAGTCACAGCCCTTAAGGCCAAACAAAATGCCAGACACACTTGTCATTGGTGATTCCATAGTCAGACACACTGACGTCCCGCTCACCAGACTGAGTAAAGAGAAGGTCACAGTAAGCTGCCTGTCGGGCGCTAGAATCCGCCACATAACGCAAGCACTCAGGTCTCTCAACAGCAGGTACAAGTACGACTCAAATTGTCCACGCTGGTGTCAATGACCTGAGACGTACCTCCTTGGACTACATGAAAAGGGACATCGAGGAGCTCTCTGATTATGTAGCCCAGGCAGGTATGACCCTGACCTTGAGCAGTATCCTACCTTCACCTAGAATGATGCCACAATACAGTGATAAGATGATCAGCTTTAATAATTGGCTTAAATTCTGGTGTCATTCAAAGGGGATCCAATGTCTGTCTGCCTGGGATGACATGCTGGACAAGCCACGCTGCTTCGCAAGGGACGGCTTGCACCTGTCACCCGTGGGCTTCCGGATATTGGCAAAGGCTCTTGCCACCCCATAGTGCCTTTTTTAGGCAAGGCTCAAATTCTAAACCTACCACCCTAGAACACCAAAAGGAAAAAACTAAGGGTAATGCTGCTCAATGCCAGAAGTCTCAATCTCAAGATGCACGACTCGAGGCCCTTCTCAATATGGAGAACATCGATGTCTGTGCTGTGACAGAAACCTGGTTCAAGGCTCCTGAGAGCACCCCAGCACTAACAGGTTTCACCTCATATCATGCGTTCCGGCCCCAAAATCCGGACAACACCAAGAAAGGAGGGGGGGTGTCCATATTCATAAAGGACACCCACACCTCAAGGTTGGTGGCAACGACGATGCATCGGAGACCATCCAGGTGCAATTAACCATAGGCAAGACTGCTCTGCAATTTGTAGCATGTTACAGGCCACCCTCTCAAACTCAGGAACCTCACATGGCCTTCCTGAAAACATTGGAGGGGCTAAATGTATCTCCAAACACCATCATACTAGGTGACTTCAACTACCCTAATATAGACTGGGAACACTACTCAAGCCCGAACACTCTAACCCAAAGATTCCTGGAGTTCATAAACTCAAATGCCATGGAACAACTAGTCACCATCCCCACAAGAGGAGAAAACATACTTGATCTCATCATCACGAACATGGGATCAAAATGTTCAACACCGGAAGTATACCCCTCACTGGTGAGATCAGATCATAAACTAATCTCGCTGGAGGTCCTCATCCCGCCCCCACCTGAAACAAAAAAGACCACAGTGAAAAACTTCTCAAAACCGATTTCACACTTCTAAAAACTAGTGTGGTCTCCTTTAAGGCCCCTGAGCCAGTGGTAAACATTACTCAAACTGCTGAATCACTTACAAATGCCTTCTACCAGCACCTACAGGACTGCATGGATCAGGCAATCCCAAACAAAACTAAGACTCTCTGTACCAAAGGCAAGCGTCCAGTCTGGTGGACCCCAGCCATAAACAAGCTCTACAACAAAAGGAGGAAGCTACTACAAGATAGAGCAAAATCCTTGAAAGGTAAGACACCTTTGATCATTATAAGTAAAAAACTAAGAGCTCTCATAAAATCATCCAAGGCAAATTTTGAGAGAAAAATCGCCAAGGACTCTAAAGAGAATCATAAGGCCTTCTTTAGCTATGTTAGAAACCTAGGAGGAAACTCCCAGATATGCTCAAAATTAGTTCAAAATGATGTGAAAATTACTGAACCTACACACATTGCCAACATACTGGCTGACAGGTTCAGTGCAAACTTCTCCCTCCCCAAAAGGAGAGATATCTATTCCAGAGGATTGTAGCCCCCCAAACATCTCCAACGCCCAGGTGAGAACTGCCCTCACTAAGGCAAAAACACAGCATCCATGGGACCGGATGGTGTCCCCGGCTGTGTGCTTCATGAACTCAACGAGGAATTAAACCCACAGTTAGGACAGCTGTTTAATCTTAGCCTCACCTCAGGATACACCCAAGGAGTGGCGACATGCACTGTGGTCCCACTTCATAAGGGCGGTGCCTCCACAGACCCTGGAAATTACCACCCCATTAGCTTGACAAGCCTTATCTGCAAAGCCATGGAGAGGATCATAATGGAACTCATAAATAAAGACATAGGGAACTTGCAGACTTTGGATCCAACCCAGTTTGGCTTTGTCAAAGGCAGATCCTGCCTCTTAAACTTGGTTGACTTTTTGAGACAGTCACCAAGGCCATTGATGAGGGAAAAGGCAGTCCATACAGCCTACCTCGACCTGGCAAAGGCCTTCGACACAATACCCCACTCAGGTATCATCGAAAAACTCATCAGCTTGAATGTAAACCCATACATCACAAGATGGGTTGCAAACTGGCTAAGTGACAGAACCCACAGGGTCAGAGTTGCTGGAGCCATGTCAGACTCAAAGCCTGTCACAAGTGGTGTCCCACAGGGCTCAGTCCTGGGTCCACTCTTGTTCGGCATCTACTTTTCTGAAGTACAAGCAAACACAGGAGGGTTATGGCTGACAAAGTTTGCAGATGACTGCAAACTGGGCGCCATAGTCGAAAACACATCTGACACAGATATCCTCCAGAAGGGCCTCACAGAAATGGATAACTGGCGCCAGAGCCATGGCCTGAAGTTAAACGCCAAAAAATGCATAGTCATACCCTTCGTAAAAAACAAGGTTACCCCTAGCTACCATATAGGTGGCAATCCACTGAGCACAGAAAAAGTCACCAGAGATCTGGGGACCCAGGTTGACAGTAGCCTGTCGTTTGACACTCATGTTGCTAAAGTAGTTAGGAAAACCTTCTATATCACCCACCTGATCATGAAGGGATTCACATCTAGATCAAGGGAGGTCATCGTCCCCCTGTACTCATCACTCATTAGACCTATGATTGAGTACAATGCCCTGTTCGGAATGTATCTGACCAGACACCTGCTGCAGCTTGAAAGGCCCCAAAAGTTCCTCACCAAAAGGATAAAGGGTCTCAAAAATATGTCTTATGCTGCCCGACTGAAAGAACTCCAGCTCTATTCAGTCTCATACCGCTTGCTCAGAGGTGACCTGTGCCTGACATATAAGGCCATGTCAAACCCAGATTTGATGAATATGCTTCACCTCAAAAAATCTAGATCCCTCAGAACCACAAGGGCAAGAGACTTAAACCTTGACACGGTTATAAATAGAACGTGCTGGAGGGACAGATTCATCACCCAGAGACTCCCTATGCTGTGGAGCAAAATCCCGGTACATGTGAGGCAGAGCACCTCTCTGGCCTTGTTCAAGAGGAATCTTGACCAATGGATGGGAGATTGCAGATATACCCCAGGGATTACTTCAGTGTCACTGCTTGACAGAGGCACAGCAAAATGATAGGCATAGTTTTTATTCAAACTAAAGGGGTGGCGAAAGCCACATAACTATGGGCTAGGCTTATAAATGCCCTTGGGCAGATAGCCTAGTATGAACCTATGAACCTATGATAGTTATTTGGTGTTAAGGCAGAAGAGGTGTTAAAGAAATGGAGGATAAAGCTAAATCTATGCAAACAGTCAAGGATTTCTTACAGGTACAGCCACCTCAGTTTAGCAGAAATTGGCCAACAAAGAATTGGTCCTTTCCAGTGTCAGACAGACCACAGAGAGGCAGATACAGACGCCCAAGGGGTAAATCTCAACCCCAAGGCTCAGACAGAGTGACAGTGGGGCACCTCAACCCCAAAAGGTGGTGAGGACAAGTCTCAACCTTACAGGAAACAGTCACAATGACTTTCCCCTTCGTACGCCAAGCACGACCCTTTTGGAAGCCCCCTTAGAGGGAAAACTAGCACTTCTTTCTTAAAACTGGCAAATAATCACCCAAGACAAATGGGTCCTGAATATTGTGTCTCAAGGTTACAGATTCCAAGGCTAAAAGGAATGCCAGTCCTGCCACAAAACCAATGGGCAGAGGCACAAAAACAAATTTCAGCCCTCATGGACATGAGAGCTATTCAAAAAGTACCACAACAAGAACAAGGACAAGGATTTTACTCAAGACTCTTCCTGGTCCCCAGAAAGGACAAGGCCTGGAGGCCCATACTAGATCTTTCAATTCTGAATACTTACCTGGATATTCCAAAATTCAAAATGTTGACATTACAGCAGCTTCTACCCATGCTGGGCAAGAAGGCTTGGCTTGTTACTCTGGACCTCAAAGAGGCATACCTGCATGTCCCTATCAGACAAAATTGCAGAATATGCCTCAGATTCAAAGCTGGTACAATGCACTACCAATTCTCTGCACTGCCCTTTGGCTTATCTACTGCGCCCAGGGTCTTCACAAAGTGCCTGGCAACAGTAATTGCATTTTGCAGACAAAAAGGAATTCAAATATATCCATACCTGGACGACTGCCTCATTCAAGCAGACACAAAGGACATTCTTCTACAGCATCTGGTGTTTGTAAAAAGGTTGCTAATTTCTCTGGGGTACACAGTAAACGAAAAGAAGTCAAAACTAGTGCACTTGCAACAGGTTATATTCCTGGATGCCAGCTTAAATACAACGGCCCAGATGGCTTTCCTCACGCCAGACAAACAAGTTCAACTAACTCAATATTTTCAATTGCTGGCAAGAAAGTTCCGTCTCCCTGCAAGAAAAATTCTGCAGGCCCTGGGATTCATGGCATCCTGCATACTACTAATACCATATGCCAGACTGCATATGAGGAAATTACAATGGTACCTGAAAAGTGTTTGGACTCAACACTCTCACAGTTTAGAAGCAGTAATACCAGTGATTCCCTGCCTACAACAGGAGTTTCGATGGTGGGCACAGGCATGTCACCTAAACAAAGGTCAGCCTTTTACCCAACCCACAGCCAGGCAAACTCTTAACAACAGATGCTTCGGATTACGCCTGGGGAGCACACATGGCAGGAAAATGTATTCAGGGCAAGTGGACCACAGACCAGATGCATCTTCACATCAATCAAAAAGAGATGGTTGCTGTTCAAAATGCCCTAACAGCTTTCAAGGACCTTCTACATCCAGGGCAATTATTACTAAAGACAGACAACACCACAGTAATGTGGTACATAAACAAGCAAGGGGGCACTCATTCTTATCGCCTATGCAGGCAAGCCATGACCTTGTGGAACACAGCTCTATCATATCAAGTTCACCTGCAAGCACAATTCCTGCCAGGTAAGAAAAATACTCTGGCAGACGATCTAAGCAGAAATATCATGGACCCCCACGAATGGAAATTGAATCCACAAATCTTCAGCATGGTAATGCAAAAATGGGGATGCCCAGACATAGATCTTTTTGCTTCCCCACTGAATTGCCAACTGCAAAAATTCTGCACAAGGACTTATCACAAACAAGCATGGAAAGTGGATGCTCTTCTGTTCAGCTGGAAAAACCTAAAAGTTTATGCCTTCCCGCCACTGCCTCTCCTTTCAAAGGTACTCCTAAAAGCCAGACAAGAAAAACCACAGATGATCCTGATTGCTCCAGACTGGCCACGCCAGCACTAGTACCCTATCTTAAGGAACTTGGCTCAAGGCCCACCATGGATTTTGCCTCAAATTCCACACCTTCTGACTCAACAAAATCAGATCCTGCACGGTCAGCTCAAAACCCTAAACCTGGCTGCATGGCACATACATTAGTCAAACAGGCAACACCTCTCTCTAAAGCTGTTATGGATGTCATTTTGGAGGCCAGGAGGCCTAGCACCAGGAAAGCTTACTCAGAAAAATGGAAGAGATTCTGCGCTTGGAACCAGGCTCAAAACCTTGACCCTCTTGTTCCAAACATTCCTCAGATTTTACAGTACTTAACTGAGATGCTGGACAGAGGCCTATCCTTCTCATCAATTAAGATCCACGCCTCAGCCATTTCAGCACATTACAACACGGATCCTCTTTTATTCTCTCATCCCTTGCTAAAGCAGTACCTCAGAGGGGCTAAAAACATAAGACCGCCCCGGAGACCACCAACTTGGGACCTCAACTTAATTTTGGAAAAACTGACCTTACCACCTTTTGAGCCAGCCAATACAGCCGATCTAAAATTTTTATCATGGAAAACAGCTCTGCTCCTGGCAGTAACTCAGAGCTACAGGCATTAATGGCAGTGGAACCTTTTATAATTTTTTATCAGGACAGGGTATCTTTAAGGGCAAACCCTACCTTTATGCCAAAGGTGGTATCTAGTGTGGCTCTTAACCAAACCATCCATTTGCCAACTTTTTATCCAAATCCCCAGAATAAAGGGGAGAAACTTCTGCATTCTTTGGACATACACATGTAGCTGCGCTTCTACTTGGACAAAACAAAGGCTTTCAGGAAAACTGAGCAACTGTTTGTAGTATATGCTGCAGGATCACAGGGCAAGGCTATCTCAAAGCAGACTATATATCCAAATGGATAGGACACTGTATTCGGTACTGCTGCATACACCATGAAAAATCAGTCCCAAATAACATTAGGCCACATTCCACCAGGGCAACAGCTACTTCAACAGCCTTTCTCAGAGGAGTATCTACCAAGGAAATTTTGGAGGCTGCAACTTGGAGTTCAGTGCACACCTTTACCAAGCGTTACCACTTGCCTCTTTACTCTAAATCCAGAGCAGGTTTTGCCACTGCAGTTCTGCAGGGCCTCATAGCCAAGCCTAACTCTTTATAGACCAGCCACCCAACCTCAGCTTTGGGATTCTACCCAAGTGTAATGACTGCAGCAGTGTAACACAATGATCATAGCACAGTTTTGTACCTACCATAAATATAGATGTTCTAGTGTTCACACTGCTGCAGTCCAGGTTACCTTCTTTCCATCCCCTCTGAATTAGCTGAACTTATCTATACCTTTCTACCATATACAACCTTTGGGGTGTATTTGCTGGTAACTGAAGCTATTGTTTTTATTTTATATGTATATTTTTGCTTGGCAATATGTATTGCCTTCCTACTTGGGGGCACCTGACATCTGGGGCAAGAAAAACTGAAGAAAATGGAGTCGGGTGCATCTTGTATACCCCTGGCGCACTGACGTCTGGGAAGAAGCGACAGCAACCGACGCCGGACCAAGACTTTGGAACTCAGGCCAACTGCGGGACCGCCTGACGGCAGGATAACCCAAGTGTAATGACTGCAGCAGTGTGAACACTCTAACATCTACATTTATGGTAGGTGCAAAACTGTACTTCGTGTACACTTACCGTAAATGTAGATGTTCGAGTGCATTCACTGTTGCAGTCCTGGTTTCTCTCACTCCAGCCCCCTGGTTTCTCTCTCTCTCCTCTCTGTGGCTATTACTCACCCCTTTCAGGGGTATTGCTGTTTACTTTTTACTGGTGGTGTTTTCCCCATCATAACTTAGCTTCCTGTTTGGGGGCTCCTGACATTTGTGGCAAGAAAAACTGATGTAATGGCATAGGCTGCCTGTTTTTATATCCCTGACGACCTGACGTCAGTCCTGGAGCGATAGCATCCAACGCAGAAATACTAAGTCTCTGGTATTCGGGCCAACGGAGGGCTACCTGCAGGCAGATAACCCAAGCGTGATGACTGCAACAGTGATTACACTCGAACATCTACATTTATGGTAAGTGTACACAACTGCACTTTCCTCAACCAGTTAGAATTGCTACTGTAAAATTGTCTGAGCCCCAGTTAAGCTTGGCTTAAAAATAATAAAAAAAAAAAAAACTGCCAAAAAGAAATACCCCCACACGCATAATACGCTACGCTTTGTCATCCATCTACAATTCAAATTCATATAATCCAGTATCACAACACACACAAAAATGCTTGCACTAATTTTCATAGTCATGTCTTGCTGAAGATTTAACTTATTTAACAAAATAAATACAGAAAAGACAGAAGCTTTAACTAGTTGAAACAGCTTTTAAAAAGTTTTTTTTTCTGCAGGGGATTCCTTTTCTTGTTTTTGATTTGGTGTTTGGAATTTGGGGACCACCCCCTGCAGAGGTGGTGTAATAGCTTTGTCCTGCATTTGATTTTGTCAGTGCTATTTTAGGTAATTTCATTTTTTTTTAAGTGGTACTTGACTTGTGTGTTAAATGATAGCAAGCTACTGCAGCCTGCCTTTCTGTAGGGTCAGTGTTCCAGTTGGAAATTTTGTATGCCAGCTCTTTCCATTAATCAAAAGAGCTGGGAGCTTTTGATTTAAGAAGGTGTGATCAGCAGCTTAGTTTTCTGGGCCATCCAACAAGTGCCAGAGCAAGAGCGGGGACAAGGATTTTACTCAAGACTGTTCTTGGTACGCAGAAAGGACAAGGCCTGGAGGCCAATACTGGACCTATCGATTCTGAATACATTCCTGGATATACCAAAATTAAAAATGTTGACTTTACAGCAGCTACTGCCCATGCTGTGCAAGAACACTTGGCTTGTAAATTTAGACCTAAAAGAGGCATACCTGCATGTCCCAGTCAGACAAATATGCAGAAGATACCTCAGATTCGAGGCTGGCTCAATGCATTACCAATTATCTGCACTGCCCTTTGGCTTATCTACTGCACCCAGGGTCTTTACAAAGTGCTTGGCACCAGTAATTGCATTCTGCAGACAGAGAGGAATACAAATATATCCTTACTTGGACGACTGTCTAATTCAAGCAGGGAACAAGGACATCCTTCTACAGCATCTGGCATTTGTGAAAAAACTTCTAACATGTCTAGGATACACAGTCAACGAAAAGAAATCAAAACTAGTACCCACTCAAGAGATAATATTCCTGGGTGCAAGCTTAAATAAAACTGCCCAGATGGCTTATCTCACACCAGACAAACAAAGACAATTGACTACCTACTTTAAAATGTTAGCAACAAAGGCCCAGTTATCTGCAAGAAAAATTCTGCAGGCTTTGGGCTTCATGGCATCCTGCATCCTACTAATTCCATTCGCAAAACTGCATATGAGGAAACTTCAGTGGTACCTAAAAAGTGTTTGGACTCCACATTGCCACAGCCTGGAAACTATAATTACTCTCATTCCCTGCCTGCAACAGGAGTTGCGATGGTGGGCAAAGGCTTGTCACCAAAACAAGGGACAGCCATTCACATTACCCCCAGCCAGGCAAACACTAACAACGGATGAGTCGGATTATGCCTGGAGGGGCCCCACATGGCAGGAAAATGCATTCAGGGAGCATGGACCCTCAGACCAAATGTATCTACATATCAATCAAAAAGAGATGCTAGCTGTTCAAAATGCCCTGACAGCCTTCAAGGACCTACTTCAACCAGGACAACCACTGATAAAGACAGACAACATCACGGTCATGTGGTATATAAACAAGCAGGAGGCACACATTCTTTCCCCCTTTGCAGACTAGCCATGGCTTTGTGGGACACAGCATTGACTTACCAAGTACATCTGCAGGCACAATTTCTGCCGGGAAGGAAAATACTCTGGCAGACGAACTTTGCAGAAACCTCATGGATCCCCATGAGTGGCAGCTGGATCCACAAGTCTTCAACATGATAACAAGGAAATGGGGATGCACAGACATAGATCTATTTGCCTCCCCTCACAACTACCAACTAAAGAGATTCTGCACAAGGATTTGTCACAGACAAGCATGGAAAGTGGACGCCCTATCCTTCAGCTGGAAAACCTATCAGTATTTGCCTTTCCCCCTCTGCCTCTCCTCCCCAAGGTACTCCTAAAGATTAAACAGGAGAAGCCAAAGATGATACTGATTGCACCAGACTGGCCCCGCCAGCACTGGTACCCAATATTAAGGAGCTTGTCTCAATGCCCAGCTTGAACCCTTCCTCAAGTACCGCACCTACTGTCCCAGCAAAACAATCAGATCCTGCATAGCCAGCTCAAGACTTTAAACATGGCAGCATGGCGGATAATGTAGTTATACAAAACGCACCTCTTAGCAAAGCTGTGATGGATGTCATTTTGGAAGCCAGAAGGCCTAGTACTAGAAAATCTTATGCTGGAAAATGGAAGAGATTCTGTGCTTGGAACCAGGCACAAGGAACAGATACAGCTGTGCCAAATATTCCTCAGATTTTACAATACTTAACTGAGATGCTGGACAAAGGCCTATCTTTCTCCTCTCTTAAAATTCATGCCTCAGCCATTTTGGCTCATTACAATGCAGAGCCACCAATCTTTTCTCATCCCTTATTAAAACAGTACCTCAGAGGAGCCTAAAATTTAAGGCCTCCAAGGAGATCACCAGTGCCTGTATGGGACCTCAACTATGTCTTGGAAAAACACACCCTGCCTCCTTTTGAGTCAGCTGCTACTGCTGATATAAAGTTTTTATCTTGGAAAACAGCTCTGCTTCTAGCAATAACTTCTGCAAGACGAGTTTCAGAGCTACAGGCACTCATGGCTGTGGAGCCTTTATCATTTTTTATCCGGACAGGGTCTCCCTGAGGACAAACCCAACATTTATGCCTAAAGTGGTGTCCAGTGTGGCTCTTAACCAAACCATTCATCTGCCAACTTTTTATCCAAATCCACAGAACAAGAGGGAAAGAATTATGCATTCTTTGGACTTAGACAGCTTAGATTCTACTTGGACCGAACCAAAGTTTTCAGAAAGACATAGCAATTACTAGTGGCATATGCTGCAGGATCATAAGGAAAGGCTCTCTCAAAGCAGAATATTTCAAAATGGATAGCCCACTGCATTCGTTTCTGCTACTTACAACATGGCAAGCCAGTGCCTAAGGGCATTAGGCCACATTCCACCAGAGCTGCAGCCACTTCAGCAGCCTTTCTCAGGGGAGTACCAACCAAGGACATTTTAGAGGCAGCAACTTGGAGTTCAGTGCACACCTTTACAAAGCACTGTCATCTGCCACTCTGTTCTAAATCCAGGGCAGGCTTTGCCACTGCAGTTCTGCAAGGTCTCATAGCCGCTCGTCATGCAGTTTAGCTCCAGCCTCCCAACCATAGCTTTGGGAATCTACCCAAATGTAATGACTGCAACAGTGAAGCACGAAGAACATAGTACAGTTGTGTACACTTACCGTAAATGTAGATGTTCGAGTGTATTCACTGTTGCAGTCCAGGTTACCCACCCGCCATCCCCCTTTTCTTCTGATGGAGCCTATCTTTCCTTCTCTGATTTATACAACCTATGTAGTATATTTGCTTGTAGATGAAGGTAAAGCTTATATTGGTGCATGTATTTATACATATATAAATTTTGGCTACCCTTTTACGGGGCACCTGACATTTGGGGCAAGAAAAACTAAAGAAAATGGCGTGGGCCGCATCTTTTATACCCCTGACGACCTGACGTCAGGGATGGGGCGACAGCAGCCGACGCAGGACCCAGGACTTAGGAATTCAGGCCGACTGAGGGCAACCTGCCAGCAGGATTACCCAAATGTAATGACTGCAACAGTGAATAGACTCGAACATCTACATTTATGGTAAGTGTACACAACTGTACTTTTTTTCAGTACTGAGTGCAGTATGCTTTCATCGTTTCCTTTTCAGTGTTTTATATCCTGGGTTTTCCTCTCTTCTGCAGCAGTCTGGAAAAATGTCCAAGAACAAGAAGAAGAAAATGAAGAAAAAACAGAAGAGGCAGGCTGAGCTGTTAGAGAGGCGAATGCAGGACATAGAGAAGGAGGCAGGCATTCAAGAGAAAGATCAAGGTGGTAATGAAGATGACGAAGAGGAAGAAGGTGTTGAAAGCCAGCAAGTTTCATGCCACACCGAAGAGTTAAAGGAATCTATGTCACAGGACATAGCGGATGAGGAACGTGGTACTAGCCGGCTTAAATTATTTACAGTTGTTTTACTGTAGAGTTATATTGATGATTTCTTTTTTTCACTTTTTTTCCTTTTGGTTTTCTAGAGCATCTCTTGGAGGAGGAGGAGCAGGAATGTTCTGAAGAGGTCACCAAGGATATGTCTTCAGTTGAATTAAATTGTAATGCTGTGGTAGAAGAAGTAACTACTCACTCAGACTGTAGCCATGTTGAAGTACTTAGAAAAGAACAGGACCTACACAATGCAAATGACTGTGGTTCCTTACGTGAAGCAGGGAATGCCCCATCCGACTGTGAGTTTGATAACTACAAGCAACTACTACAGAACGGAGAGTTGGTAGAAACCGAGGCTACAACATTTGGACTGCAAGGTCATGTTATTTCTGAGGCATATTCTGGGGCCCCCATGGAAGGAGTGTCTGCAGTTGAGAATCTACATGATGGCTGGTTAACTGATAGTATTCGCACTGATTTTTCTACCAGTGCAGGGGACCACCTAAAAACTAGCAGTCAGAGCAGTGAAGAAGGTACTGATGCAATTCATTTAAGGTTTCTTTGGAATCCTTTGTTCTGTTTTACTGCAAGAATTCTCCATTTTGGTTTACTGTGTAATCTGAAAGTTCATAATTTCATTGCTAATCAAGTCCCTGTTTTACTGCAAGTTTTGCAGTCTTTAACTGAGCTAGGGTGGTTGTGTTCTTCAGAGAAGTCTTGGTCTTGTGTCTTGTCTCCTCCCCTTTTGTAGATGAAAGGGTCCAGTGGTTTAATGGAATGTTTGAGTAAAACTCTCCTTGATGTACACTGTTTGGGTAGCTCATCACCAAAACCCTTTGCATTACCATGTTACATTGGCAAAGACGGTGCTTGCGAAGGGCAAAGACGACAGCGGCCCAGGATGCATCCCCCTAGAGGCCCACTTAGTCATTTTGCAGTTTGTCACTTGGATTTGATGTAGGTGAAATGTGAGGAGACACAGCCCAGCCAGCTGTGTTGCTTGTAAGCCAAGATTGACTACTGTAGCACTGGAAAGCCAGCCGGTGGGGTTGGTGAGCACAGTGTAGCCTACTGACTTTTTTTCAGAGAGAACGTGTGGGGTTTTTTTGCAGATAGGACTCACTTTAGTAGAGATTTGAGGGCAAAATGTCCGAGGCTGAGCATGTAATGGTACAGTGTGGAAGCCAGATATTAAAACAGTCACATGAAAGAGAGTGGTGTGACGTACATGCCATTGTATGCTCTAGGATTTTTTTTTCACCCATCTCAGTTCAATGCCTCTCAAAAAAAAATCCTCTGACTGAAGTATGATGATCCCTTATACAACTGGTGGCAGATAAAGATATGAACAAAAGTTGGTATAAATATATGTAATGTGTGAGAGCGGGAAGAAAAATAATAGTTAATACTGCATCTACTTCAACAGCCTTTCTCAGAGGTGTTCCTACGAGGGACATCCTAGAAGCTGCTACCTGGAATTCTGTTAATACCTTCACCAATCATTACCACTTGCCTATTTTCTCTAAATCCAGAGCTGGTTTTGCCACTGCAGTCTTGCAGGACCTAGTAGCTGGTCCTAATGCTCTCTAATTGCCTCCTCCCTTCCTTAGCTTTGGGAATCTAACCAAATGTAATGACTGCAGCAGTGAATCATGCAGAAAATAGTACAGTTGTGTATACTTAGCATAAATGTAGATGTTCGAGTGTATTCACTGTTGCAGACAGCCCCCTGACTTCTGTTTGCTATACCTCTCTTCTAGTTTACAGTATTTAAGCTTTCTGGTGTATTTGCTTATAATTGGAGGTGTAATATTGTATATAATTGCTTCCCATTATGGGGGCAACTGACATCTGGGGCAAGAAAAACTGATGTAATGGCATTGGCTGCATGCTTTATACCCCTGACATCATGGAAGAAGAGATGGCAACCGATGCAGGACCCAAGACTTTGATAATCAGGCCTGCTGTGGGCTACCTGCAAGCAGATAACCCAAATGTAATGACTGCAACAGTGAATACACTCGAACATCTATATGTATGGTAAGTGTACACAACTGTACTTTTCCATTTCAGGGACTGGTGTCATGAAATTTTTAACATGATGTGGAATTGGAACAGCTGAGAGCATGAGTAGTTTGGGCTCGCATTGCATCATTGCTGTGCGTGTGCGTGGAGATATATGCATGTGTGTGTGTGTGTGTGTGTGTGTGTGTGTGTGTATATATATATATATATATATATATATATATATATATATATATATATATATATATAGAGAGAGAGAGAGAGAGATGTGCAATATTTCAGGTGGACTAGCAGGCATAAAAGACAGTTGGCCCACCCTAATAAATGTAGTTTTTGTGTCACTCTTCACAGTGACTTTGGAAGAGGTTTTAGGTCTATGCCTTATAAGCCCAGTACATTTTACAGACCGTTTTATTGAGTGGTACAAGGCCTTTCAGCTGGAGGATGCTAGCTGTATTGATCCTGTTAACGGATGTGTGATAATTTGATGCAGTTTTTTTGCAGTGGCAGTTAACTTTTCACTTTTTGCCAGGTTTGGAGGTATATGACTGACAGTGAAGTGTTAGAGGATAGGTTTTGGGCATACCTCTCAGCTGTACAGATATTTGCCTCATAATTTCGGTTTGTTTCTCATAAAATTGTGGTTCTGACAAATTATTGGAAAATTAAGGGTTGAAGTCAGAAAGTGACAGACATTTGAGTTTCAGACTTCATACACATCAGATTAATGCTAAACCTGATGTCCTTCTATTCACATGTTGCAGTAGTCTCACTTGTGGGATCCTCCTCCTCAGGCAACTTGAATGTCCGGCTCCTGTGCCAAAGCTTAAGCCTGGTTGCTATCGGGTGCATGGGACATCACACGCAGGGCCATAAACCATGGGCCATAAATGTGACATCTGTATGGACAGACCTCAGAACTTCTCTGCTGCAGTCGAACATCAGCTTGCTTGTTTCGCTCTGCGTTTCGGAAGACTATGCAGATAAGTACCCCATTGGTCTTTAATTTCACTTAGTCTTAGGTTGCTGTTACACTTTTATAGCCGATGTCATCTAGGAAGGGAAAATGTAAGTGCGGTCAGCAAATTCCGCACAAATATTCCCATGAGCTTTCTTTTCTGCTTAGACCAATCGTACAACCTGTAATATTTGTCATTCGTTTGTCCCTAAAACCCTACGCAGTCATCTAGCAGCCCTTAAATTGTTCTTGGAAAAGCATTGACTAAAAGCGTTTGGCTCTAGGTATGGAAACTGAACCGGCTGTCGAAAGGCCAAGATTTCAAGGCCTTATGTTGCTGCTTCTCCGTCAGACGTTCCGCCAGTTACCCGGTGTAGGGGCTGAGGGATGTCTGACAAAACTGGCCACTTCAGTGGGTACCTTGTCAGAAGCCACCTAGAATCTCCAGTTGGCACATCCGCACAGGTTACTACAACGGCCACTGCTGATGTAGAAGGGGAACCGGGCTTGACTAGATGGCCAGGGCTTCTCAGTCACAGGCCTGATACCTGATTCTAAGCCTTCTCTTTCCCACACAACTTCAAAGGCAGCCCCTCTGAAGAGAAAACTAAACATCTGTCTACTACAGAAGACCAGCCAGACTAGGAAACTTTTTCCCAGTCCTTGGTTCAGGCCTTTATGGCCCTCAAGCCTACTGCCTCTCATATCCCAGCCCTGCCTACCCTTAGCCCTAGGCCAGCCTCCACTGCTTCCATCCTCCTAGTTCACACTCGGGAGGAAGATTCCTTTCCTTCTCCTTGGATGAATCACTCACAGACACCTCTCATCTGGCATCTCCCCAGGCGTACTGTTCTCCAGACAGACTCCCTGGAAGGAGACTTCCCACCTGAAGATATTACCTTTATGGAAACCATCTCCAAAATGAGGGAGTACTTCAAGTGGGATGCCACTCAAATAACTGAAGTGCAAAAGAGATATTTTGAACTCTTACAAAATGGAGTCCCCCTCTCCCTCCGCTATCCCCCCTGTGATTCCAGCTTACCTGGATGCTTTTGCTTCAGCCTCTAAGATCCCTGAATCCCAGCCTCCAGCCCCTAAACGGGGCGGATAGGTTGTACAAAGTCCCTGATGACCACAAGTACCTCATTAAGCCACCTATGGCACACCCAGCTGTCATTGCAGTGGCTCCAGATACAGTCCAGGCAGATTCCCTCCTTCTCCCTTTTGCCATCAAACAAAAACAGCAAAGTGATGGACAGACTGGGGAAAGATTTATACTTCATCCACCCTGGCCTTTAGGGCCATTAATTACCAGACGCACATCGTTAAATATGCCTTGGATCCAGTCTCTTGGGTAACTTCATTACTCTCTTCCATGCCAGTTTCCCTTGCCAAACCCCAGGTTATCTCTAAGCTCTTTTTAGCAGCACAAGTTGCCAGATATTCTATAAAATGCAGCTATGATGCTGCTGAGCCAGATCAGCTGCCTCAGCCTCTGTACTGCGCAGGTACTCCTGGCTCAGACTACAACCCCTCCCTGATGATTTCAAAAACAAGATCATAGATGCTCCTCTGGACAGTAAATTACTCTTTGGCAAGCAGTATGCAGACCTATTCAAAACTTTGCAGGAAAAAAGCCAGGAACTTCAGGACCTCAAACATTTATTGGTGTCACCGGGTCCAAAATTCTATAGGAACTACCCTGCTAAACCCACCTTTGTTAGGAGAGCACCTGCTCCTTCCTCTTCCTCCTCAAAACACAGGAAAGGGTCTAGAAAAACTTCATCCCCCAGGACTGCCTCTTCCCAATCCACCCCCAGGCAACTCTTTCCAGACGGAACAAATAATGCGTGACCGCCTAAACCACCTTCCCTTCTCTACCTGCCTCTCTCACTGTCTACCTCTTTGGCAACAGAAAAACCCATTCCAAAAGGCATATCCCTCCCTCCAAAAAAAAAAAAAAAAACAGCTCTACCTGATACCCCAGATCATCCAAGGTTTACTATCACAGGGGACCATAGAAAGGGTTCCAACAGGCCAAGAAGGTCAAGGGTTTTACTCCAGGCTCTTCCTGGTCCCAAATAAGGAGGGCCCTTGGTGGGCCTATACTGGACCTGTCCCTGTTAAACCCCTTCCTGCAGATACCTTCCTTGTGCATGCTATCCATTCAAATCCTTCTTCCACTACTGACACCCAGTGCTTTTTTGGCCACTTTGGACCTGGAGGAGGCATACCTCCATATCCCCATTCACCCAGACACCAGGAGATTTCTACGCTTTGGTATGCCATCCTCGCACTTTCAGTTTATTGCCTTGCCCTTTGGTTTATCTGCAGCAGCAAGGGTCTTAACAAAGTGTCTTGCCCCAGCAGTAGCCTACTGCCAAACAAAATGCATGCAAATTTACCCTTATCTGGACGACCTGCTTATTCAAGCAGAAGAGGCAAGTATTCCGGGGACACACCTGCAGTTCACTATGTCCCTCCTTCAAAGTCTGGGGTTTACTCTCAACCTAACAAAATCCTCCCTTACTCCATCCCAAGACCAAACCTTCTTGGGATCCAGAATAAGGGTAGATTTGATGAAGGCCTTCCTTCCTTAAGACAAGGTTTCTTCCCTAAACTACTACTTCCGGGAGTTACTTCCAGTCAACCACATCTCTGCCAGGCAGTTCCTTAGTCTTCTAGGCTTCATGGCATCTACTCTTCCTCTGTTGCCCCCTGCCAGGTTGCACATGAGGAAGTTCCATTGGTATTTGAAAAATGTCTGGTCCCAACACAAGCATGCCCTGGAATTTTTGGTGCCCTTCCTCCCCCGCCCTGAAGAGAGAGTTGAGGTGGTGGATACAACAAATAAGCCAGAACCCAGGCCTTCCTCTGCAGCCCACCAAGCCAGTGCAATTCATGCACACAGATGCCTCGAGTCTGCAATGGGGGGGGGGCTACTAAGAACAGTCTCAAGGTACAGGCTGAATGGATGTCCTTGTAAATAATAAACCGGCTCAGCTCCCCAGACACTGCAAACTTTAATAGACCAAAAGAGCGAAAAAACACAGAATAATTCTATACATATGAAAAGATAACTTATGTAAAGACCTTCCTCCCTCTAATACAACCAGGTCCCCTTCAAGTGTTCACAGACACCACCACTGTGCTATGGTACATTAGCAAGCAGGCAGGGACCAGGTCCTCATTACTGTGCATGCTAGCAATACAAGCATAGGAGTTGGCCACCCAGTACAGTGTTACACTGCAGGCGGTCTACATCCCATCTCAGGACAATCATCAGGCAGATGCCCTCAGCAGATCATTCTTTCAACATCACAAATGGATGTTAAACAGAGATGTTTTCTTAGACATTGTCCATCGATGGGGCACCCCACAGATAGATCGGTTTGCCTCCCCTCAGAATAGACAACTACAGATATTCTGCTCCAGACTCTCATCTCCACTAATGTGGTAAGTGGATGCTTTTCAATTATCTTGCTGGTGATCCCCTATTGGTCAAGACAGCATTGGTTCCCCCTTCTTTCTCTTGCCAAGGGTAATCACCACAAGTTGCCTCACAAGATGGACCTGCTCACACAGCAGAAGGGATCCCTCATTCATCCTCATCTGAAAACCCTGAGCCTAACCCTGTGGGTAATAAACTTCTGATCCCTTTCAGTTACCTGTATTCTGAGGACGTGCTATCTGTCTTGCAGGAGGCGTGGAAACCCTCTACCAGGAGATCCTGTGTATCATAATGGAAAAGGTTCTCCAGTTGGTGTCTTCAAAGGCAACTAGACCCCTTCCAACGGATTTGCCTCTAGTCCTAGCCTATGTGAGTGAGCTCCTAAAATCAGAACTTTCATACTCCTCAGTGAAAGTCCATTTGTCAGCCATTTCAGCCTTCATACCTATTGATCCACCCCTATTATCAAGACTGGAGGTGAAACTTTTTCTTAAGGGGGTTCTCCATATTTGACCACCAAGAAAACCTGTCCCTCCTCCATGGGACCTGAACTTCGTACAGGAGACACTTACCACTGCTCCCTTTGAACTGGCAGCTTCTGGCACTTTAAAGATGTGTTACCTGTGAGACTGTCTTGTTAGTAGCCCTTACTTCAGCTAGGAGAGTCTCTGAGCTGCAAGCGCTGATGGCCACCTCACCCTACACTGTCTTCCACAAAGACAAGGTAGCTCTGCGTACCATTCCCTCCTTCATGCCCAAAGTGGTCAGTGAACTGTCCCTTAACCAGTCTGTTTACCCACCTTTTTCCCTTCGCCATAGAATGACAAGAGTACTCCATTCCCTTTATGTTCTCAGGCAACTGAGGTTTTATCTGGACAAGACCAAAGACATTAGAAAGTCCAGTCAGCTGTTTGTATCATTTCACCCCAGGGCCCTGGGGAAAGCTGTATCCAAACAGACAATATCCTCCTGGATAATGCAAAACTATTACCTTCTGTTACTCTTTCCATGGTAGTGTGTTACCCCACACTGTTAACGCACACTCTACTAGAGCAGTGGCCTCTTCAAGTGCCATTCTTAAAGGCCTGGACATAGCCACTATCCTAGAGGCAGCCACATGGTCCTCTGTACACATCTTCACCAAACGTTATACATTGGACATCTCCCGAGCCAGGCAGGATTTGCAAGAGCCATCCTCCATGGTTTCCTGGAGACTGCTACCTCTTTCTCCACCCTTTGTCCTGCTTGAGTTGTGGTATTGTCCCACAAGTGAGAATGCTGCAACATGTGAGTAGAAGGATATAGATTAGTTGTGTAAAATCTTACCATAACCATAGATGTCCTTCTCTTCCGTGCTGCAGTATTCATTCCCTCCTGCCTACCTCCCAGAGGACCTTTTTCCTGTCTGGATGGCATCCCTCTTTTTCCTTAGACTATTGTCCGACTGGGCAGTCAGTTCTGAGGTCTGTGCATGTGGTGGGCACATTTATGACCCATGGTTTATGGCCCTGCATGTGACATTCCACGCACTTGACAGCAACCAGGTTTAAGCTTTGGCATAGGATCCAGACGTTTGGGTCACCTGAGAAGGAGGAGGATCCCACAAGTGAGAATACTGTAACATGGAAGAGAATTACGTCTATGGTTATGATGAGATTTTACACAACTAATCTTTGTCTACTTTCTAGGTTTCTAAGATCAATATTTAAAAAGTGTCTCTATTTTTGAGCCTTTGTCCAGATTTCTTGCTCAGAGGTTGAGAGAGATAGTTATGGGGTTGAGTGGCTTTAGGTTTCTTAACGCAAAGAGCATTTTACCCAGTGATCATATGCATAGTTAAACTACTTTTAATATTCGTCTGCCAAACTAAGTATTTTATGTGATTTAGATTGCTTACTTCAGCAGTGGCATTTCCGTAATTCAAATTGCTCACTTCAGCAGTGGCATTTCTGTGATTCAGATTGCTCACTTCAGCAGTGGCATTTCTGTGATTCAGATTGCTCACTTTAGCAGTGGCATTTATGGCAGCAGACTGCTGTTGCTCAACAGTTTAGACTTTCCCAGTCTCAAAACTCCTCCCCAAATGCTGCATACCTCTCCTTCTCACTTGATTTCTTATGCTGTATAACATCAAGCATAAGGAGGTGCTGCACTTTATAGCCGTTTTCATTTTGTGACTTTTTTTTCCATAAGCACATTTTATTATTTTATAGAATGTATATATTTGACACATTCCCCTTGCAAGCTGCATCTAATTTATTCTGTTGATGGCCATTTATATCCTTTTCTAACTGTTTCCATTCCCCCCACCCCCTTTAAACATTTCACCATGTGTCAGCAGTTACATGATTTTTATTCTTCATTCATTGCTTTTTCTTTACCTTTGTCACGTCTTTCCATTTATCTTCAAGTTTTTAAAGGCACGCTTCTTGCTTTATGACCAGCAATTTTTCTCAGCAGTTATAATCCCCTACTGACTCCTCATCAAGCACTGCTGCAGCGACCCCAGAGAATGCCGGTATGGTGGCTGACTATTGCACATCTCGTGCGAGACTCGTACCAATACTGTTAGTAAGGGAGAAACGAGTTGATCATTTCTGAGGAACCAGAAGGCCTTCCTCAAATCCTCATGAAGTGAAGGAAGAGGTGCCTAGAACTTTGAGGTCCTTCAGGGTTCCAGATGACCATTTTTCCTGAGGTGAGACTTCACCCCTAAGAAAAAGAAAAGCTAAGAATGTTTCTCCTATTCAGATGTCTCAGAAAGAGGAATGGATGGAGTTCACACGAAGACTGTATAATGCCATCTTGTCTCTGAAAATCCCTTTCATTCCTCTCTACTCCTTTACTTCCCTTCCCTGCTCAGAAGGGAACATCAGTCTCCATCTGAGGGGAAGGAGGATGAACCTGATTGAGATGAAAATTCCTGTGGACAGCTTGCTGCTGATGAAGAGGGCACCTTGTCCCCTGACTTTCCCATTGAAGAAAATCCCTTTGGGGAAACTGTATTTAAAATGATGTGCCACTCTGATTAGGAATACAAACTGGGGTGACATTGTACATGCATACCCCACCGGACGCAGATCTGAGCATGCTGTGGGTGTTTGCCCTTTACCTCAATGTAGTGTGATCTTGGAGTTGGTGTATTTAATTTGCAGGGGATGGGGGGTGCAGTGGGGGCACAGCCCTTCCTGCAAAAACATAAAATACATTACCGTCCTGGACTGTTGTGTGGTGGCTGTGGTCTAGGTGGGCCTTGCTACTGTGCACCAGGAGAGGTATGTACATACAGCATTGCCCAAACCAGTTTCTGATGTACAAAAAATATACTAAAACTTGCTGGAGATAGGCTTCTACTCCTCCTCCTATTACTCCAGTATTGGACGTCTTCCTAGATATTTTTGCATCCACTTCTGTTTCCTGATTTCCAGCATCCAAGAAGCTAGATTGGTCCTCTGGCACCTTTAGAAAACCCTAGTTTCTTTACAAAAATCATGTAGCTGATCCTTCTGCTTTTTCCCTTTCTACTCACAAAGCTTAGATGACAGCAGCTAATGATGTTCATTATGTTTCACTGTTGCAGTCATTACACTTGGGTTATCCTGCTGGCAGGCTACCCACAGTCGGCCAGAATTCCAAAGTCTAGGTCCGGCGTCGGTTGCTGTCGCCTCCTCCCTGACGTCAATGTGCCAGGGGTATAAAAGATGCAGCAGACGCCATTTTCTTCAGTCTTTCTTGCCACATGATGCCCGAAGCAAAAGCAGTTCACAAGTGCTGGTCGGCCGACTCCTGAGATTTTCAGAATCTAATTTCAGGTCCGAAGTCTTCATTAAAGCTAAGTACCCCGTTGGGGAAACTTTTTTTTCTTGCTCCAGACCGATGTCAGAAAAAGTTAATAATTGTATTTCTTGTGGGAAGCAAATACCTCATAAGGATTTTCATTCTTACTGTATACCTTGCCTAGGCCCAGACCACAACGTTGCTTGTTGTCGTTTTTGTGCTAGATTTAACCAACGCACTATCAAGCATAGGTACAATTTTGCCTTTCATTATTTCGGCCAAAGATTTAATTATACTATGCCGTCGGAACAACCGATGAACGGAGTTTCTAAAAAAACGCAAGGATAAAGACAAGGACAGGCATTTGAGGTCCAAAACAGACTATGAGGCTTTCCGCTAAGCTACTCGTCGGTTCGCCGGTTCTCAGTAAGGCGCTTTCGCACCCCCTGGCACCCACTACCTCAGAGCCACAGGCCGCTTCCGACTCCCACGTAGAGCCGACTGGGCCTTTGGAAACTCAAGGTATTGGATCCTCGGAAACAGTCCCCTCAGATGGGTCCGGAGCCGCTGTGCAGGCATTGGCTTCTGAGGGTGTTTTCAGACCAACACAGTTATATGTAAAGCCATCTTCAGCTTCAAAGCCAAAGACTAAAGCAGCTCTAAAGACAAAAAAAGTACAGCATTCTCCAGGACAAACTTCCATGCCTAAAAAACAAATGCTCAAAATGGCCGAAGACCTTATTACTTTGTTCAGGGGTTCCCATCCCCCTCCTGATAAGAGGCCTAGGCAAGAGACTGAATATCAATCTTCAGATCAGGTTTCCATTTCCTCTGATTCCTCCTCTGATGTAGAATGCTCTCTCCCTCCCTATGGGGATTCTGATGCTGAATAATCTATTCCTTCAGCTTCTTCTCCTGAAGATTACTCTTTTGGGGAAACCCTGCATACCATGAGGGAGCATTTCCACTGGGAGAGCCAGGATTACTCAGAATCTAAGAAAAGGCTCAGAGATTTTCTTTTGCTTCCACAGCACAGACCCCTTGCTATTCCCCCTGTTCTGGACATTGTGGGTGATGTTTTTTCAGAGTCCGGCCTGTCTCCAGACTCCATACCTCCTGCACCAGTTAAGCCAGAGAGATGCTACAGGGTTCCAGATTCCCATAAATTTTTATATAAAAACCCTGCAGCTGACCCAGAGACCATTTCCCAGGGTCCTAAGGGTGTCAAGGCTTCCACTGCAAAAAACCCTGTCCCCTCTGATACGGATTCAAGGGCACTGGACAGATGGGGGGAAAAAGTTTACACTTCAGCTACTTTGGCCGTAAGGGCCTTAAATTGTCAATATCATATGCTTAAATATCAGCAATACTTAATGTCACTATTAATACAAAAAATGATGACTAATTCTGACTGTCCAGACAACAAGGAAATGCAGGATTTATTGCATGCAGCTGAACAAGTGGGAAATAATACTTTGCAATGTGGTTTTGATTCTTTGGAGGCCTCTTGTAGGGCAGCTGTGACGGGTTCTGTGATTAGAAGGCATGCTTGTTTAAAGGAACAGAATCTGCCTGGTCATGTTAAAGCAAAATTATTAGATGCTCCATTACAGCATGATACTTTGTTTGGTGTTAAGGCAGAAGAGGTGTTGAAGAAAATGGAGGATAAAGCGAAATCTATGCAAACAGTTAAAGATTTCTTACAGGTACAGCCACCTAGATTTAGCAGAAACTGGCCTTCAAAAAATTGGTCCTTTCCAGTATCAGACAGGCCACAAAGAGGCAGATACAGACGCCCTAGAGGCAGAGTCCAGCCCCAAGGCTCATACAGGTCTAAACAATGGGGTGCTTCCACCTCCAAAAGTGGAGAAGACAAATCTCAACCTTATAGGAAGCAGTCACAATGACTTTCCTCTACCACTTCCAAGCACTTACTTATGGAAGCTCCCTTAGGGGGAAAACTAGCACTTCAACAAACCTGGCACATGATTACACAGGACAAATGGGTCTTGAATATAGTGTCTCACGGCTACAGGTTCCACTTTCACACCCTGCCAAAGGCAAGAGGCATGCCAGACTTGCCACACAACCAATGGGCAGAGGCACAAAAGCAAGATGTTCGTGTTACCCTGCTGCAGTCATCACACTTGGGTTATCCTGCCGTCAGGCGGTCCTGCAGTTGGCCTGAGTTCCAAAGTCTTGGTCCGGCGTAGGTTGCTGTCGCTTCTTCCTTGACGTCAGTGCGCCAGGGGTATATAAGAGGCATCCAACACCATTTTCTTCAGTCTTTCTTGCCACGCGGTGCCCGAAGCAGAAGCAGTTCGCAAGTGCCGGTCGGCCGACACCTGAGATTTTCGAATCAAATTTCAGTCCGAAGTCTTCAATAAAGCTAAGTACCCCATTGGGGAACCTTTTCTTGCCTCAGTCCGATGTCAGAAAAAGCTAACAATTGCATTTCTTGTGGGAAGCAAATACCTCATAAGGACTTCCATTCTTATTGTATTCCTTGCCTAGGCCCAGACCACGACGTCACAGGTTGTCGGTTTTGTGCTAGGTTTAATAAACAAACTATCAAATGCCGTTTTGACTTCGCACGACATTACTTTGGTAGGAAATTTAATTATATCATGCCGTCGGAGCAGCCGACGACCGGCATGCATAAAAAACGCAAGGATAAGGACAGGCAGCCTAGGACCAAGCCAGACTCCGAGGCCTCTGCTGGGCCTGTCGTCAGTTCTCTGGTTTTCATTGAGGCGCCTACGCAGCCCCTGGCGACCACAGAATTGGAACCCCAGACAGCTGCGGATTCTCAAGCGGAGTGTACTAGGCCGTTGCAGCCATCTTCATTAGGCCCTTCCGACACCGGAGCAGAAGGAGATCCCGGTGCAGTAGAAACACCTTCGGTTGCAGAAGGTGTCTTCAGACCAACTACGCTCACCATTAAATCTTATGCTAAGCTTAAAACTCCATTAAAACCAGAAAAGACTGAAAATCTGTCTCCAGTTCAAGGCCCCATGCCAAAGAAACAGATGCTTAAGATGGCTGAAGATTTGATTATCCTAATCAGGGGTTCCCATCCCCCTCCAGATAAAAGACCAAGACAAGAGGAGGATTATGCTTCCTCTGACCAGGTTTCAGTTTCCTCAGATTCTTCTGAGGAACAGGATTACACTTTTCCCCCTTATGAAGACTCTGATACTGAAGACTGTCTTCCCTCAGCATCTCCCCCTGAAGACTACTCCTTTGGGGAAACTTTACATACCATGAGGGAACATTTCCACTGGGAAGGCCAGGACTACTCTGATTCTAAGAAAAGGCTCCGAGAGTTCCTTTTATTACCCTAGCACAGACCACTTGCTATCCCTCCAGTTTTAGACATTGTGGATGATGTTTACTTGGAGTCTAGTCTAAATCCAGACTCTCTACCTCCTGCTCCAGCCAAACAAGACAGATACTACAGAGTACCTGACTCACAAATTCCTTTATAAAAGCCCTGTGGCTGACCCAGAAACAATTTCCCAGGGTCCCAAAGGGGCTAAAGCTTCTGTGGCTAAAAATCCTGTGCCCTCTAAAAGGAATTCCAGAGCCCTAGATAGATGGGGAAAGAAGATATACACCTCAGCTACTCTGGCTATGAGAGCATTAAATTGTCAGTTTCACATGCTGAAATATCAGCAATTCCTAATTTCTCAATTAAAACAAAAAATGAGCACACATTCTGAACAGTCTGAATTCAAGGAAATGCAGGATCTGTTGCATGCAGCTGAACAGGTGGGCAGACATACTTTACAATGTGGATTTGATTCATTGGAAGCTTCCTGTAGAGCAGCTGTTACTGGGTCTGTCATACGTAGGCATGCTTGGTTAAAATAACAAACCCTGCCTGATCATGTTAAAGCAAAATGATTGGATGCACCTTTACAGCAGGATGTATTATTTGGTGTCAAAGCAGAAGAGGTTTTAAAGAAAATGGAGGATAAGGCAAAGTCTATGCAGACGGTCAAGGATTTTTTTACAGGTACAACCCCCTCGTTTCAGCAGAAATTGGCCAACAAAAAACTGGTCCTTTCCAGCTTCTGACAGATCACAGAGGGGCAAATACAGACGCCCAAGGGGCAGAGATCAGTCACAAGGCCCTTACAAACCTCGCCAATGGGGTACTGCTACCCAGAAAGGAGGAGAAGACAGGCCCCAAGCTAGCAGAAGACAAACGCAATGACTCAACCCTCAAACTACAAAGCAAATCTCTCTTGGCAGCTCCCTTGGGAGGAAAATTAGCACTTTTTGCAGACAACTGGCACATCATCACAAAAGACAAATGGGTCCTAAACACTGTCTCACAAGGATACAGATTCCACTTTCATACCTTGCCAAGGATAAAAGGAATGCCAAACCTGCCACCAAATCAATGGGCAGAGGCACAAAAACAAATTACAGCTCTCATGGACATGAGAGCCATTCAACAGGTACCTACACAGGAGCAAGGACAAGGATTTTACTCGAGACTCTTTCTAGTCCCAAGAAAGGACAAAGCATGGAGACCCATTCTGGATCTTTCAATTCTGAACACCTATCTGCAAGTACCAAAATTCAAGATGCTAACACTACAGCAGCTTCTTCCCATGCTGGGCAAGAAGGCTTGGTTAGTAACGTTGGACCTCAAGGAGGCATACCTGCATGTCCCTATCAGACAAAATTGCAGAAGATACCTCCGCTTCATTGCAGGTTCAACCCATTATCAATTCTCTGCACTGCCCTTTGGCTTATCTACTGTGCCCAGGGTCTTCACAAAATGCCTGGCACCAGTAATTGCATACTGCAGACAGAGGAATTCAAATATACCCATACCTGGACGACTGCCTTATTCAAGCAGAAAGCAAGGACATTCTTTTAAAGCATCTGGCATTTGTCAAACACCTTCTAAGTTGCCTAGGGTACACAGTAAGCGAAAAGAAATCAAAACTAGTGCCCTCACAAAACATAATATTCCTGGGTGCCAGCTTGAATACAACGGCCCAGATGGCTTATCTCACGCCAGACAAGCAACAACAGCTGACTCAATACTTCAAAATAATGGCAACAAAGACCCAACTCCCTGCAAGAAAAATTCTGCAGGCCTTGGGATTCATGGCATCTTGCATACTACTAATACCATTTGCAAAACTGCATATGAGGAAATTACAATGGTACCTGAAAAGCGTATGGACTCAGCACAGCCACAACTTGGAAACAATGATACCACTCATTCCCTGCCTTCAACAGGAGTTTCTTTGGTGGGTACAGGCATGTCACCTTAACAAGGGTCAGCCTTTCACCTTACCCACAGCCAGGCAAACTATGACCACAGATGCATCGGACTATGCCTGGGGAGCACACATGGCAGGACATTGCATTCAGGGCAAATGGACTACAGATCAAAGGCATCTGTATATCAATCAAAAAGAAATGCTAGCAGTACAGAATGCCCAACAGCTTTCCAGGACAACAAGTAATAAAGACAGACAATACCACAGTAATGTGGTATATAAACAAGCAAGGGGGCATACATTCCTACCCTCTATGCAGGCAAACAATGACCTTGTGGAACACAGCACTGTCTTACCAAGTTCAACTACAAGCACAATTCCTGCCAGGAAAGAAAAACACATTGGCAGACGACCTAAGCAGAAACATCAATAATCCCCACGAGTGGAAACTAGATCCACAAGTATTTGCAATGATAGCTCAAAAATGGGGACGCCCAGACACAGATCTGTTTGCAAACCCCAAAACTACCAACTTCAAAAATTTTGCACAAGGACATTCCACCCACAAGCTTTTAAAGTGGACACCCTCTCATTCAGTTGGAAAACATTAACAGTGTATGCCTTTCCTCCACTGCCTCTTCTAGCAAAGGTACTGCTGAAAGTCAGATTAGAGAGGCCACAAATGATACTCATTGCACCAGACTGGCCACGCCAGCACTGGTATCCAGTTCTAAGGAACATGGCCCATGGCCCACCATGGATTTTACCACAAATTCCTCACCTGCTCACCCAGCAAGACAATCAGATTCTACACAGCCAGCTGAAGATTTTAAACCTGGCTGCATGGCAAATTACCTAAACAACCAGCCAACACCTCTACCCAAAGCTGTTATGGATGTCATTCTGGAGGCCAGGAGGCCCATCACCAGAAAAACCTATTCAGACAAATGGAAAAGTTTTTGCGCCTGGAACCAGGCTAAAGGCCAAAATCCCCTTGATCCAAACATTCCTCAGATTCTACAATATTTAACTGAGATGTTGCACAAAGGACTTTCCTTTTCATCTATTAAGATCCACGCCTCAGCAATTTCAGCTCATTACAACACGGATCCTCCTTTATTTTCACATCCACTCCTAAGACAGCACCTCAGAGGAGCTAAGAACATAAGACTGCCCAGGAGAGCACCAACACCTACTTGGGATCTCAACTTTGTTCTGGAAAAGCTTACACTGCCGCCCTTTGAACCAGCTTTTTCAGCCGATTTAAAATTTCTTTCATGGAAAACTGCCCTGCTACTAGCAATAACTTCAGCTAGAAGAGTCTCAGAGCTACAGGCACTTTTGGCAGTGGAGCCTTTCCTCATTTTTCATCAAGACAGAGTCTCTCTACGAACTAACCCTTCCTTTATGCCAAAGGTGGTATCCATTGTGGCCCTAAACCAAACATTCATTTGCCCACCTTTTTTCCAAATCCCCAGAACAAAGGAGAAAGACTCCTGCACTCTTTGGAGATTCACAGGCAATTACGTTACTACTTGGATAAAACTAAGGCTTTCAGAAAATCTGACCAGCTCTTTGTAGCCTATGCTGCAGGATCACAAGGAAAAGCTATCTCAAAACAGACCATTTCAAAATGGATAGGACATTGCATACGTTTCTGCTACACGCATCATGGGAAACCGGTACCTGCTAACATTAGGTCCCACTCCACCAGGGTTACAGCTACATCAGCAGCTTTTCTCAGGGGGATGCCAACCAAGGATATTCTGGAAGCTGCAACTTGGAGTTCAGTGCACACCTTCACCAAACACGATCACTTACCTCTATATTCTAAGACTAGAGCTGGTTTTGCCACTGCAGTTTTGCAGGGCCTACTAGCTTCTTCTAACCCTGTTTAACTCCACCACCCATCCTTAGCTTTGGGATTCAACCCAAATGTGATGACTGCAGCAGGGTAACACGATGAACATAGTACAGTGTTGTACCTACCATAAATGTAAATGTTCGAGTGTTCACCCTGCTGCAGTCCAGGTTACCCTCCCTCCATCCCCTCTGAACTAGCTGGACTTATCCACACCTTTCTATCCTATACCACCTCTGTGGTGTATTTGCTTGTGCCTGAAGGTATTGTTTTATTTTTATATGTACATTTTTATATAGCAATATATATGTTGCCTACCTATTGGGGGCACCTGACATCTGGGGCAAGAAAAACTGAAGAAAATGGCGTCTGATGCCTCTTGTACACCCCTGGCGCACTGACGTCAGGGAAGAAGCGACAGCAACCGACGCCTGGCCAAGACTTTGGAACTCAGGCTGACTGCGAGACCGTCTGACGGCAGGATAACCCAAGTGTGATGACTGCAGCAGGGTGAACACTCGAATATCTACATTTATGGTAGGTGCGAAACTGTACTTTTCTTCCCTCATGGACATGGGGGCCATTCAGCAAGTACCACTTCAGGAGCAGGGACAAGGATTTTTACTCGACTCTTCTTGGTACCCAGAAAGGACAAAGCCTGGAGACCAATACTGGACCTGTCTATTCTAAACACTTTTCTGGAAGTTCCAAAATTCAAAATGTTAACTCTGCAGCAACTTCTGCCCATGCTGGGCAACAAGGCTTGGCTCGTAACTTTGGACCTAAAGGAGGCATACCTGCATGTTCCAATCAGACAAACTTGCAGAAGATACCTCAGATTCATAGCTGGCTCAATGCACTACCAATTCTCTGCACTGCCCTTTGGCTTATCTACTGCACCCAGGGTCTTCACAAAATGTCTGGCACCAGTAATTGCTTTCTGCAGACAGAGGAATTCATATATTTCCCTACTTGGATGACTGCCTTATTCAAGCAGAGAACAAGGGCATTCTACTGAAACATCTGGCGTTTGTAAAAAGATTGCTAAATTGCCTGGAGTACACAGTAAACGAAAAGAAATCAAAATTAGTACCTACTCAAGAGACACTATTCTTGGGTGCAAGCTTAAATGCAACTGCCCAGATGGCTTATCCTCACGCCAGACAACCAACTAACTTCTTACTTCAAAATGTTGGCAACAAAGACCCAGTTGTTTGCAAGAAAAATGCTGCAGGCTTTGGGCTTCATGGCATCCTGCATTCTTCTAATTCCATATGCCAGACTGCATATGAGGAAACTACAATGGTATCTGAAAAGTGTTTGGACTTAACATTGCCACAGCCTGGAAACATTAGTAACCCTCATTCCTTGCCTGCAACAGGAATTTCGATGGTGGGCACAGGCCTGTCACCACAACAAGGGACAGCCATTCTCCCTACCCACAGCCAGGTAGTCAGTAACAACAGATGCACCAGACTATGCCTGGGGGGCACACATGGCAGGAAAATGTATTCAGGGCACATGGTCCACAAGCCAAATGCATCTTCATATCAATCATAAAGAGATGCTGGCTGGTCAGAATGTCCTAACAGCTTTCAAGGATCTACTTCTTCCAGGACAATTTCTGATAAAGACGGAAAATACTACAGTCATATGGTACATAAACAAGCAAGGAGGCACAGATTCCTACCTCCTCTGCAAACAAGCCATGACTTTGTGGGACACGGCATTGACTTATCAAGTACACCTGCAAGCACACTTCCTGCCAGGAAAGAAAAATACTCTGGCAGACGAGCTAAGCAGAAACCTCACGGATCCCCACGAGTGGCAACTGGATCCACAAGTCTTCAGCATGATAACAAAGAAATGGGGATGCCTGGACATAGATCTATTTGCCTCCCCTCACAACTGCCAGCTACAAAGATTCTGCACAAGGACTTATCATAAGCAAGCATGGAAAGTGGATGCTCTATCATTCAGCTGGAAAAACCTTACAGTGTATGCCTTTCCACCTCTGCCTCTCCTCCCCAAGGTACTCCTAAAGGGTCAGACAAGAGAAGTCAAAAATGATTCTGATTGCCCCAGACTGGCCCGGCCAGCACTGCTATCCAATCATAAAGAGCTAGTCTCAAGGCCTAGCCTGGACATTACCTCCGATTCCTCATTTACTGACTCAACGAAACAATCAGATTTGGCACAACCAACTCAGGACCCTAAATCTGCCAGCATGGCGGATAATGTAGCTATTCATAACACAACTCTCTCTAAAGCAGTGATGGATGTTATTTTGGAGGCCAGGAGGCCCAGTACCAAAAAATCTTATGCAGAAAAATGGAAGAGATTCTGTGCCTGGAGCCAGACACAAGGAATTGACACGATTGTACCAAATATTCCTCAGATTTTACAATATCTAACTGAGATGCCTGACAAAGGCCTATCTTTTTCATCAATTAAAATCCATGCCTCTGCCATTTCAGCTCATTACAATACAGAACCACCTATTTTTTCACATAGATTGCTAAGACAGTACCTCAGAGGGGCCAAAAACATAAGACCCCCAAGGAGAGCACCAATACCTGCATGGGATCTCAATTATGTCTTGGAAAAATTAACACTGCCACCTTTTGAGCCAGCCAACACAGCTGAAATAAAGTTCTTATCATGGAAAACAGCTCTGCTCCTAGCAATAACCTCTGCAAGACGAGTCTCAGAGATGTTCATCGTGTTTCACTGTTGCAGTCATGACTGTAGGGTTCTCCCCTGCCGACAGGCAGTCCTCGGTCGGCCAGAATCCCAAAGTCTGGGTCCGGCGTCGGCTGTTCAGCCATGCTCCCTGACGTCAGAGCGCCAGGAGTACAAAGCTGACAGCCGACGCCATGTTCTCCAGTCTTTCTTGCCGTGCGGTGATAGCAGTTTGCAAGTGCCGGTCGGCTGACTCCTGACAAATTTTTCTGAACAATCTTCAGTCCGAAGACTTTCTTCTCCTATTCAAAGCTAAGTACCCCGTTGGGGAAACTTTATTCTTGCTCCAGTCCGATGTCAGAAAAAGTTAATAATTGTATTTCATGTGGGAAGCAAATACCTCATAAGGATTTTCATTCTTACTGTATTCCTTGCTTAGGCCCTGACCACGACTTAGCTAGTTGTCGGTTTTGTGCTAGATTCAATCAACGTACAATTAAACGAAGGTACGATTTTGCATTTCATTACTTCGGTAGGCGTTTTAATTACAAAATGTCGTCGGATATGGTTCCGGCTACCAGAGTTCACAAACGACGCAAGGACAAAGACAGGCCTCCGAGGTCCAAATCTGACGATATTGTACAAGCAGAGCCAGCTTCAGGTTCGGCCGTCGTCAGTAAGGTGCTTTTGCAGCCCCTGTCATCGGCCATTTCGGAACCGATGGCCGAAACGGACTCCCACGAGGAGCCAACTAGGCCTTTGAATACTTCTGTTGCAGGACCTTCGGACAATGCTCCTTCGGATGGGTCCGGAGCCGCTGTGCAGGTACTGGCTTCCGAAGGGGTTTTCAGGCCTACTCAGCTTCTAATAAAGGCAAAGCCAAAGACAAAGGCAAAGACTCATTCCAAATCAAAGACTGCAACACAGGCCTCTTCTGATCCGGCTCCCAAGTCACAGAAACAGTTACTTAAGATGGCGGAGGACTTGCTCACTATGATTAGGGGTTCACATCCCCCTCCAGATAAAAGGCCAAGGCAGGAAGTTTATTATGACTCCTCTGATCAGGCTTCTGTTTCTTCAGTTTCTTCTTCTGACCAGGAATATTCTTTCCCTCCTTATGAGGATTCTGATGTTGAGGAATCCATTCCCTCAGCTTCTCCCCCTGAGGATTTCTCTTTTGGGGAAACTTTGCTTGAAATGAGGGAACATTTTCACTGGGAAGGACAGGAGTATTCAGAATCTAAGAAAAGACTAAGGAATTTTCTTCTTCTTCCCCAACATAGACCCCTGGCTATTCCTCCTGTTTTGGATATTGTGGATGATGCTTTTTCGGAGGCTAATTTAACCCCTGACTCTTTTCCTCCAGCTCCTGTTAAGCCAGACAGATATTACAGGGTTCCTGATTCCCACCAGTTTTTATACAAGAATCCTACTGCTGACCCTGAAACCATTTCTCAGGGTCCTAAGGGAGTTAAGGCCGCTTCTGCTAAGAACCCCATTCCCATTGAGAAGGATTCCAGATCTTTAGAAAGATGGGGTAAAAAAGTGTACACTTCTGCTACTTTATCTATTAGGGCTTTAAACTGTCAGTTTCATATGCTGAAATACCAGCAATTTCTCCTGTCTGTTTTGAAACAAAAGCTAACTTCCATTTCCGCCTGTGCAGATGATAAGGAATTACATGATTTAATGCATGCTACTGAACAAGTTGGGAAGCATGGTTTACACTGTGGTTTTGATGCCTTGGAGGCTTCTTGTAGGGCTGCTGCCTCTGGTACAGTAATTAGAAGGCATGCATGGTTAAAGGAACAAAATTTGCCGGATCAAGTAAAAGCTAAATTATTGGATGCTCCTGTTCAACATAATGTTTTGTTTGGATCTAAAGCTGAAGAGGTGATTAAAAAGATGGAGGATAAGGCTAAATCCATGCAAACAGTTAAAGATTTCTTACAAGTACAGCCACCCAGATTTAGTAGGAATTGGCCTACGAAAAATTGGTCCTTTCCCAATTCTGACAGGCCTCAGAGGGGTAGATACAGACGCTCACGAGGAAGGCCTCAAACACAAGCCTCTTATAGACCAAGACAGTGGACTGCTTCCACCCCTAGGGGAGGAGAGGACAGGTCGCAAGCTCATAAGAAAGTCTCAATGACTCCCTCTGTTGGGCTGCAGGAACTTCTTGCCTGGAAGCCCCTCTGGGAGGAAAACTTTCTCTTTTTCACCTAAATTGGACTCGTATAACCCAAGACAAGTGGGTTCTGGATGTGGTTTCAAGAGGTTACAAATTCCATTTTCATACCCTTCCAAGACCAAGCGGATGGCCAGATCTTCCAAAACATCAATGGACAGAGGCCTTAAACCAGGTGGAAGTTCTTTTGGCTATGAAAGCCATAGAACTAATTCCACTTTCAGAGATGGGACAAGGCTTTTATTCAAGGCTCTTTCTAGTCCCCAGGAAACAAAATTCATGGAGACCCATTCTGGATCTGTCAGTCTTTAACACTTTTCTAGAGATACCAAAATTCAAGATGCTAACTCTGCAGCAGCTGCTTCCAATGCTGACCAAAAATGCATGGATGGTAACTTTGGATTTAAAGGAGGCATATTTACACATTCCCATCAGGCAGGAGTGCAGAAAATACCTCAGGTTCAAGGCCGGATCGAGGCACTTTCAATTCTCTGCGCTGCCCTTTGGATTGTCTACTGCGCCCAGGGTCTTCACCAAATGCCTGGCTCCAGTAGTAGCTTATTGCAGACTCAAGGGAATTCAAATCTACCCTTATCTGGACGACTGTCTTAGTCAGGCAGACAGCAAGGAGGTCTTACTACAGCATCTACAGTTTGTTCAAAATCTTCTCAAGTTCCTGGGATTCACTGTAAACATAAAAAAGTCAAATTTGACACCCTGACAACAGATAATTTTTCTGGGTGCTTCTCTAAACACAACAACCCAGATGACATTTCTGACGCACGAAAAACAGTTACAGCTGGCTCTAACTTTCATAACCTTGGCAACTTTAACTCAGCTATCTGCAAGGAGATTCCTGCAGGCTTTGGGTTACATGGCCTCCTGCATCCTTCTCGTACCATATGCAAGGCTACATATGAGAAAAATACAGTGGTACCTAAAAAGTGTATGGTCGCAGCATTGCCACAGTTTAGACACTCTGATCTCCATCCTGCCTTGTCTTCAAAAGGAATTCCTTTGGTGGTCCAAAGCATGCACTCTAAACAAAGGAAAACCCTTCTGTCTGCCTCCAGCCACTCAGATACTAACCACGGATGCCTCGGATTATGCATGGGGAGCCCATTTTCAGGGCAACTGTCTGCAGGGCCTTTGGACAAAGGATCAGAAGCACCTGCATATCAATTTAAAGGAAATGTTAGCCGTTCAGAAAGCTCTATTGGCCTTCAGGAATCTTCTACAACCAGGACAACTACTGATACGGACAGACAACACCACAGTTATGTGGTACATAAACAAGCAAGGGGGATCTCATTCCTACCCCCTTTGCAGACTAGCCATGGATCTATGGAACACAGCTCTAGCTTGCAATCTGGACCTTCAAGCTCAGTTTCTACCAGGAAAGCAAAACTTCCTGGCAGACAGTCTGAGCAGGAACCTTTCGGACCCACACGAGTGGATGCTGGACACCGAAATAATCAGGATAACAGCAGTCTGGGGATGTCCTCACATAGACCTCTTTGCATCCCACCTCAATCAACTACAGATTTTTTGCACCAGGACTTTCCACGAACAAGCTTGGAAAGTGGATGCACTATCATTCATTTGGAGAAATCTCTCGGGATATGCCTTTCCGCCTCTTCCTCTCCTTCCATGGGTATTATTAAAGATCAAACAGGACAAGCCCAAGATGATTATCTTGTTGGTCCCAAATTGGCCTCGACAGTTTTGGTACCCAACTCTGAAAAACCTATGTCTGCAGCCCCCTTGGGTTTTGCCACAGACTCCGAACCTTTTGTCCCAGCACCAGGGTCAGGTTCTACACTCCCATTGTCAGAACTCTCAGCCTGGCGGCCTGGTTAATCCAGGGTCTTTGATACATTCTCTCCTACCCAAGCAGGTTATGGATGTCATTTTAGAAGCCAGACGTCCTAGCACTAGAAAATCTTATGCAGGAAAATGGAAAAGATTTTGTTCCTGGATGCAGGCTCAGGATTCTAATCCTCTTCTTCCTAACATTCCTTTGATTTTACTTTACCTGACTGATCTCTTACATAAGGGTCTCTCTTTCTCTTCCATTAAGATACATGCCTCTGCTATTTCCGCCCTTTATAATACAGATCCTCCAATCTTTTCTCACCAGCTCATAAGACAGTTTCTCAGAGGAGCTAAGAACTTAAGGCCTCCTAGATCTCCTCCCATTCCTGCTTGGGATCTCAACTATGTTTTGGAAAAGCTCACCTTGCCTCCTTTTGAGCCTGCTGCCTCTTCTGACATCAAGTTTTTATCTTGGAAAACAGCCATCCTCTTAGCTCTGACCTCTGCCAGGAGAGTTTCAGAGTTGCAGGCTCTTATGGCTGCAGAACCTTATATTATTTTTCATCAAGACAGGGTGTCTTTAAGGACTAATCCTACTTTCATGCCTAAGGTGGTTTCCAAAGTGGCTTTAAATCAAACTATTCACTTGCCAACCTTTTTCCCTACTCCTCAAAATAAAGGGGAAAGGATCTTACATTCCTTGGATGTACACAGACCACTACGTTTTTACCTGGACAGAACCAAGGACATCAGAAAATCAGAGCAATTGTTTGTTTCTTATGCTTCAAGTTCTATGCTTCAAGTTCCCAAGGTAAAGCCATTTCAAAACGGACCATTTCTAAATGGATTGCTCATGGAATCAGATTTTGTTATTCACACCATGGAAAGCAAATCCCAGGGAGTATACGTACTCATTCCACCAGAGCTACTGCCACTTCCGCAGCCTTCCTCAGGGGAGTTCCTACCAAAGACATTTTGGAAGCTGCAACTTGGAGTTCAGTGCATACTTTTTCAAAGCGCTACAATCTACCTCTCTACTCTAAGTCTAGGGCAGGCTTTGCTTCTGCAGTCTTGCAGGGCCTTTTAGCCACCCCTTCTTCTTTATGACCACCTCCCTTTCATTCTGCTTTGGGATTCTACCCTACAGTCATGACTGCACCAGTGAAACACAATGAACATAGTACAGTTGTGTACACTTACCATAAATGTAGATGTTCGAGTGTCTTCACTGTTGCAGTCTGGGTTTCCCTCCCTCCTGTCCCCTCTTATTTTTACTTTTGTGTGGTTCCTTTTTCCTCCATTCTTCTGAGGTGTATTTGCAAAGGTTTTGGGACCTTATTCATTTTGGGACTCCTGACATCTGGGGCAAGAAAAACTGGAGAACATGGCGTCGGCTGTCAGCTTTGTACTCCTGACGCTCTGACGTCAGGGAGCATGGCTGAACAGCCGACGCCGGACCCAGACTTTGGGATTCTGGCCGACTGAGGACTGCCTGCCGGCAGGGGAGAACCCTACAGTCATGACTGCAACAGTGAAGACACTCTAACATCTACATTTATGGTAAGTGTACACAACTGTACTTTACAGGCACTCATGGCTGTGGAGCTTTTTATCATTTTTCATCAAGACAGGGTTTCTCTGAGGACAAACCCAACTTTTATGCCTAAGGTAGTGTCCAGTGTGGCCCTTAACCAAACAATTAATTTGCCCATCTTTTATCCAAACCCACAGAATAAGGGTTGAGAGACTCCTGCATTCTTTGGACATACACAGACAGCTACGCTTCTACTTGGACAGAACTAAAGCTTTCAGAAAGACTGAGCAACTTTTGGTGGCATATGCTGCAAGATCACAAGGAAAGGCCATCTCAAAGCAGACTATTTCAAAATGGATAGGCCACTGCATTCGTTTCTGCTATGCACAACATGGCAAATCAATGCCTAAGGCCATTAGGCCACATTCTACTAGAGCAGCAGCCACTTCAGCAGCCTTCCTCAGAGGAGTACCAAAGACATTTTAGAGGCTGCAACTTGGAGTTCAGTGCACACTTTTACCAAGCACTACCACTTGCCTCTCTACTCTAAATCTAGGGCAGGCTTCGCCACTGCAGTTCTGCAGGGCCTTATAGCCTCTCCTAATCCTGTTTAGACCCAGCCACCCAACCTCAGCTTTGGGATTCAACCCAAGTGTAATGACTGCAACAGTGAAACACGATGAACATAGTACAGTTGTGTACCTACCATAAATGTAGATGTTCGAGTGTATTCACTGTTGCAGTCCTGGTTTCCCTCCCTCCATCCCCCTTTCTTTGCTGGGACTTTTCTGTATTTCTCCATCCTGTACAACCTATGTGGTGTATTTGCTTGTAGATGAAGGTAATGTTATTGTTGTGCATGCATACTTATTGGCATAATTTTTTAGCCTTCCTGTATGGGGGCACCTGACATCTGGGGCAAGAAAAACTGAAGAAAATGGCGTCGGCTGCATCTTTTATACCTGTGGCGCACTGACGTCAGGGAGGAGGCGACAGTAACCGACGCCTGACCTAGACTTTGGAATTCTGGCTAACTGCGGGTAGCCTGCCAGCAGGAAAACCCAAGTGTAATGACTGCAACAGAGAATACACTCGAACATCTACATTTATGGTAGGCACACAACTGTACTTTCTGTCACCTAAATAGTAGAGCCATGGACAGGTATGGTAAGAAGGTTTAAACTCCTGCCACTTTTGCCTTCAGAGTTTTTAAATTACCAGACTCGAATGACAAAATACCTTTTGTCCATTTTAGAGGATTTAAATAAGACCATGGGGTAACCTTGAGGTTTTTTGATACTAAGCAACAAGCGATTTCTATGTTTGGGCAAACTATACACATTGCTAGGCATTCCATTAAATTCAGCTGTGATGCTGCAGAGACTTCCAGGGCTTGCTGGATTAGTTATTAGAAGATTTACTTTGCTTCACCTGTAGTCTCCTCCCTGAGCTCTTGGCTCCCCAAGAGGGATTTTTTATGTGGAGCTTCTGCGGTCAAACTTTTCAAGATTCTGCAAGAGAAGGGTAAAATGATAACAGGACTTTAAATGATTTTTCTCTCATTTGTACCTAGGCATCAAATAAATTTACAGCTAATAAGCCCACCTCCTTTGTCTGTAGAGATCAGAAACCCTCTCAGAACGGCAAGAAACAGCCCAGAAAAAACATTTTATAACAAACCTACCGGAGACTCCAGTCTGGAAAACATTTTACAGAAAAGTAAACCTATCTGCTGCCACCTTCTTCCCTCCTCAGTGCAGGAATTCCTTTGTCAGAAATGTCAGAAAAGCTAACCTTGTCCCTTCCAGCTGGGAACTCATTACTACAGACAAATGGGTATTATCCGTCATTTAACAAGATTACAAACTGTCTTGGAGGGGAAGATCCATTGCTGAGGGATATTCCTCCTTCAAATCACATGCCACTACTTTCGCCTCTTTTACAAGATATCCTCAACCAGGGCACCATAGAACTGGTGCCACACCTATGAAGAGGCTTTTATTCAATTCTTTCTGGTCTCCAGAAAAAAGGATAGTAGGGGTCCCATTCTGGGCTTGTCTCACCTCAGCACCTTTCTGGATTCACCATCTTTCAAGATGTTCTTCTGCAAAAACAACCAATTTTGAATCCTCCTTTAGGTCTTTCTGGTTTCCATAGACGTGAAGGATGCATGCCTGAGCATCCCTATTCACCCCACTTGCAGAACATTCCTTCTGCTTTACCTTTGAGTTTATCTGCCACTCCTAGGGTCTTCACAGAGTGCATTGCCCCAGCCATTGCCTTTTGCAGAACCCAGGGAATGCAGAGATTCCCATGTTTGGATAACCTTCTTACCCAGGCTACCTCTCGGGACACCCAACGTCTACACCTAAGTTTTATAATCTCACTTCTGGAGAGACTGGGATTCACAGTCTCCCAAACTCTTCTTTAATCTCCTCCCAGGATCTGATTTTCCTCTCTTGCAGCCTAGATACCCACATGGTGGCCTCCTTTCTTCCCCAGGCGATAGTTGTCTCTTCTCCCCTTCCAGTCCACTCCTGCAAGGGAGATTCTAAGAAACCTGGGATACATGGCAGCAACCATTCCTGTGATACTGATTGATAAGCTACACATGAGAAGGTTTCAGTGCTACCGGAAATCTCTTTGGTCTCAGCTCTGTCTTCCATTGGGCTTCCAAATCCCTCTCTTTTGCAGTGGTGGATTTTTCAAATCCATTTAAATCCAGGATTTTCCTTCTGTCCATTCACTCACAACCAGGAACATCACACAGATGCACCACATCTTGCTTGGGAAGCCTGAATAGACTCTTCTTCATTTCGGGGCCAGTAGTCCCCCATATAGATGAAGGAGCACATCAGTGACAAAGAAAAGGAGGGCTATTATTCGAGCCCGTAATGTGTTTTGTCATATACAGAGCCCAGGTGTTCTCAAGATTTTCACAGACAACAAAACGGTAATCGGGTAGATCTACAAACTGGGGGAGCACATCCCACCAACTGTTGCAGACTACCTTTTCTGGAATGGTATCAGGTTATAAAAGCAAATCTGATCTACAGGTGGTTTTCATTCCACTTGAAGACGGTGTATTCTCATTCATTAAACAGGTCCATGAAAAATCCTCATAAATGAATGCTAAATAGGTGACGTCTTCCTGAACTTAGTCCACAGATGGGACATTTTTCAGATAGATCTGTTTGCCTCCACCCAGAACAGACCGTAAAGCGGCTTTGCTCCAGAACTCCCCTGTCCCCAGGCCTGGAGGATGGATGCCATGTCTTTCTTCTGGGAGTGGAAGTACTTCTGTGCCCCCCCTTCACTGTAATCCCAAAAGTTCTAATTAAAAGCCAGTGGGGCATACCAAAAATCTTGCTGGCTTACTCTCTTCTGGCCAAGGCTGCACCGGTTCTCTTCACCTGATCATAGGCCATCAATGCAATTTACCACTCAAAGTGGATTTTCTCACACAGAAAAAAGGCTGTTTGCTTTATCCCAACTTGCTTGCTCAACCTTGCACTGTAGATAGAATTTTAATCCCTGTTAGACACCAGTTTTCTGAAGACCTGTTTCAGGTTCTCAAGGAGATGAGAGAACCTACCACTGTAAAGGCACATTTGTGTGCTATTTTGGCCTGCATGCCACTTCACCCCCCCCCCCTGCCTTTTCTCAGAAATCCCCCGGGTCTCAAATTTTTTTTTGTAAGAACTTACTTTGCCACCTTATGAACCAGCAGCTTCCGCAATCCAAAAGTTTTGCACTTGGAAAGCTATTTCACTGGTGGCCCTTTTGCCAGAAGTGTTTCTGAGCTTCAAGCTCTTATGGTTAATGCCTCCCTTTTTAATATTTTCCATAAGGATTGGGTCTGTCTTGGGAGTAATCCTTTTTCTATGCCCAGGATGTTCACTGAATTGTTTTTCAGTCAGGCCCCTGTGCATAGACAGCTAAGATTCTAGCTTGAATAAGAGTAAAGACATTGGGAAAATGGACCGTCTTTTTGTTTCCTTCCATGATGCCAAGTCAGGCCATCCGGTTTCAAAGCAGACAATTTCCAGTTGGCTCTCAAATCCATATCCTTCTGTCATTCCTACAGTGGCAAGTCCGTCCCTTCACTAGTGAAAGCACACTCCACCAGAACAATAGCTTCCTGCAGTGCTTTCTTCAAGGGTGTTAACTCAAGAGCTATTGTGAAAGCAGCTACCTGGTCCTCTACACAGTCACCAAATACTGCAGAGTAGATGCCTTTTCTAAAGCAAGGACTTTTTTTTTGCTAGATCTGTACTACTTGGATTGGTAGACAGCTCTCCTGTCTCGGGTCCATCCAGCCTATCCATATTCTAAGCTTAGGGAATCACCCAGTAATGGATCACTGCAACGGTGGTTTAAGGATGTGCGTAATACAGTTATATCAACTTTTGTATCCCTAAGCCCACAGGCTTAGGTCATATGCCAGACATACCAGTATATGGAAGTTTTTGTCTTTGGTATGTGGGCTGGATGTCAGTTTACCTCAGCAAGATAAGCCAATAGTATTACCATATTGCAACAGTGATCAGTAGGGCATCTACTGTTATGGTAAATTTATACAACTGTACTTTTTCTGCCTTCTCCTTTTTCCCTGTGACTTCAGTTCCTCTCTGCTGAATTGTATAGTGGTCAGTCTTAAAAAAAAACTTCCTTCCCATAACCACTTATTTCCATTTTCGTCTCATATCCCATCTAGTTAGTGGGGCTTTTCCTGTCCAGCTCAATTTCAGGTCTACTTGCTCTTTTTCTAATTTATTCAGGGGAGTGATGTCAAGTCCCACATTGTCCCCCTCCAGTGTATCTGTATCTTTCATTTTCCATAGTATATACCACTTAACTCTGTATTCATTTGGCCTGTTAAGCTTTAAATAAGCTTCAATTTGAGCATTTCCTCTCTAGTCTGAGGATCTCCTCTCCCCTAGTGTGTGTTTTGTCTTGATTCATACTTTAATTCATTTTTTCAAGGTGTTTTATGTTAACAAAGAATGTATCCATTTTCCAATTAACATGCAACACCTTTACCCACCTGTTTGATCAGTTTGTTTTATAGATCCACAGTTTTGTCATCACTCTAACAATCTTGTTTCCTTCTTGAGATTGTCTCCGATTCTTTGTCTGTATTTGTGTCCCTCATCTTTCTGTGTTCCCTCATTTCTATGCTTATGTCCAACATTTCCATTTGAAACACTGGGAAGGGTTTCAATGGAAATCTTTTTCTGTACTTTGTGACTTTCCTTCCCTAGCAGTGGTCGCTTTGTTTCAACCTCTGAGGTTTCAATAGCTTCTTGTTCATCCTTTTTATCCTAGTCTTCCAGTGCCTTATGTGTGTGTCCAGGTATGTTGCAGTCCCTAGTAGATGATTTTGAATTTCTGGGTGCAGTAATTTAAACCTCAAGTTCATTTTTTCTACGCTTCTTGAAACAAGGAGTAAAAGCACATCTTCTCTCATTTGCTTTGAGTAATAATTTTCCACGAAAACTTCATAGATTCCAGTATCTTGAACACTGTTCCATTTTTTTCATAAACTGGTCAGTATTTACCCTTTTAAATGATGGGTTTCACATTTCATTATGATCACTCATGGTCTTCTCTTGAGTCAATTTTGGGTGTATATACTCTCTGCACTCTTTCGATCTTTAACTTTGCTGTAGATATACCTGTCCATTAGTGAAAACAGTCCTCTCTAAAAGGCTTGCATTCCTTTCATTCTACTCCTTTTTATTTTGTTAAACTGCAGGTTTTCATCTCATTCTGTCTTTACTTTTCAATAATTTTTTTTGTCTTAAAAAAAAAACTTAAATTGTCATGTATGACAGGCCATGTTACATTTATATAAATAAAAATGAACCATAGCGATGCAATCTCGGTTACAAACATTATACATTCCAAACCGTGCTTACACAGCTGTAGCTGCAGATGTTATACATTGCTTTTAACTTATCTAGCTATTGTTAGTCAGCCATTAGATTACATAGCTCAGTCAAATCCTGTCTTAAACCTTGTTCCTCCTCTGCATATATTGTTGACATTTCCCTTTTTCCTATGTAATTTACTCCTACCCTTTTCTGTTGATCCAAGTTCCAGTTCTTTTATCTGTTACTACCCTTTTCTGTTGATCCAAGTTCCAGTTGTTTTATCTCTTACTATCTTCGCTACTTCTAGTAAAATTGGTTTAGAGTTTGATTTTCATGTTCTAGTAATTGCTTTTTTGGCAGCCATCATAATTAGACTCAGCAAGGCCTTACTATGTCTAGGCAATTCTAACTGTATCATAGCTCAAAAAAATAAATTGCCTAATTACTCCAATTTGCACACCCAGCATCTCCCACAGAGCAGTCTGCAGGGAATCATTAAAATCTGTCAACTCATTACACTCCCAGAAAATATGTTCCCAGTTACCTTTTTCTTCCCCATCTCACCTCCAACATTTGCTGTCTACTTGAGGAAAAATTCTTTGAAGTCTGCTTGGGGTATAAAAATACCTATGTAAACACTTCCAGGCAAAGATCCTAAGTCTTTTAGATTTTTTGCATATTTGGGTGACATATGTACATCACCCCCCCCCCCTTGTTTCTTTGTGAATTGCTTATCTAATTTCTCTTTCCACTCCTTCCTAACCACGTCTGACTGATTTTTGTAGACCATCATCAATCCCCTTTTCCCTGTTTTCTACGTGGGGTCGGGCTATTGTGTTAACTGTTGCAGTCTCTCTCATTTCAGTGCCACATTCCTGCCTGACTGTCGCAGATCTTCCTTCACACAGTCCATCCACTGCTTTGATGGATGTCCATGTTTCCTCTTACCTTGCTGTATGTCCCAAATCATCTTCACCAGATTGTCTTCCGTTTTTCTGCATATGTCCAAACCACCGTAATATGTTCTCCAATCTTTTCTGCGATTAGAGCTACTTTGGCTTCTGCTCTTATTTCTTCATCTGTCCCACGATGGCATCCTTCCACCCTTCTCAGGCACTTAATTTTCATCACCTTTAGCTTCTTCATCTACTCTGCCTTTATTGCCCAGGTTTCTATACTGTACAGTAGTACTGCTCGCACCACTGTCTTGTACACTTTACTTTTCAGCTTCTTTGGCATTTTTCTGTCATGGACTACACCTGATACTCTGTGCCAGTTGGCTGCAGCCCCTCTGATTATAGCTTTGACCTCTTCATTCAGATTTCCCTTTTCCTCAACCAACCCTCCCAGATACTTGAAGCTGTTTACCTGTTCCACTGTCTTCCCTTCTATCTCAATTTTCAGCATCTTCTGAGATTTCCCCTATTTGCTGCCATTACAGTTGTCTTCTGTACTTAGTTTCATCCCATGTGCCTTCAGTTTTGCATTCCGTTCCCCTATCCTTTGCTGAAGTTCTTGCTCAATCTGCCTGAAATGCCACAATGTCTGCATACAGCAACTTTGTTGATCTGTCCCCACCAACCTGTTTGTTATTGTAGTCCATCACCGGTATGATCAGCAGTGAGCTCAGAGCTGAACCCTGGTGTACACCCACTCCCACTGGGAGCCTCTCCGAGGCTGAACACCATTCGTACTGGAGTCATTGGGTCCTTGTACATAGCCTGCACTAATTCTACTATTGTTTCTAGGACTTTGAACCACCATAGTACTACCCAGAACAATTTTCTTGGGACCTTGTCATATGCTTTCTCCAAGTCTAGGAATGCCCAGTTGGACTACTTCCTCATTTCTAGCTTCTTCTCAACTATTTGTCTCACTGCAAACATCAGGTCAGTGTTGTGCTGCATCCTGATCTGAATCCGAATTGTTCATCTTCCATCTTGCATTACTACTCTGCATATCCATTTATCAATCACCCTCTCCAGAACTTTTCATACAGTGTGGTAGAAGTTAGATGCCTCTCTACTGTCCACAGTTATGGATGTCCCCTTTGTTCTTGTACACTGGCATGTGTATGCTTATTCTCCAGTCATCTGGGATAAGCCTTTCTCTCCACACTGCTATGACTACCCTCAGGAGCCATTTCTGCCCTATCTCACTTAACATCTTTATCATATCTGCTGTGACCTCATCTGAGCCTGCTGCTTTCCCAGGCTTCATTTTCCTTAGTGTTGTTCTTTATACTTCTAGGGTGGGCTCCTCCTCTTCTCTCATGGTCGGCTGTTTTTGGGGCAGTACAGCTTCTGTGGTGGATTTCTTCATTCAGAAGAAATACTACTTCCATCTGCCTTTGATGTCCTGTGGACTGGTGAGCAGGCATCCCATATGAAGGATGTCTGTCTTCTTTCTTTGTCTTTGCCTTGCAACCTGATGTACTTTTTGTACCACCTACTGAGTCACTTTCCAGAAGTTGGTAGAGTGCCCCTGATGTCCTATTCTTTGCTATTTCATCTCCTTTCTTGGCTTCTGTGTTAGCAAGCAAGTATTCCTTCCTAGCTTGGTAGGTCTTTTCGATCTCACATTTTTTCCTACACTCCTTTCTTTTGATCACTTCTGGGCTTCTGCATTCCACCCCCAGCTTTACATGTGTGTCTTATTTCCATACCTGGCATGGTCACACATCTGTTGTGTAGTCCTAGCACATACTGTTTTGAGGTGCTGCAATTCTTTTTCAACTCCACCTATTTCCTCCTCTTCTTGGGGTGCTAGAACCCTCAATAATTCCTTGAACTGATGTATTTTCTCTCCAGTCAACTTGCAGGTCTTCAGCCTGGTCTCTGTTGACCTTAGAGCCTTTCCTGACCACTGCTTGCAGCTGATTGTGGCAACCAGTCGTTCATGCTGTGGGCCGACTGTTTCACTGGGGATTACTTTGCGATCATGGATTTCACCCCAGTGCCTGTTTCTCACTAGGATGAAGTCTACCCGAGTTGCATGTTGGCTACTCTTGTATGTGGTGTTGTACTCTCTCTCTCTGAACCATGTGTTGGCTACTGTCAAGCCATTTTGCCAGACAGAAGTCTAAAATGGCTTCTCCTCCTTTATTCCTGTTACTCCACCCATGTGGACCCAGGCAGTCCTCATTCTATTCTGTCTGTCCCGATTTGTGCATTCAAGTCACCCATTGTCAACAACAATTCATGTTGTCCTGCAACTACAGTCTGAATGCACTGTTTTCCTCACTATCACAACTCTGCTGTAGGGCATAGGCTGAGATTATGAATACTGCCCTATCTGTCATTACACTGGAATCTGATTGCCATAAGTCTGTCATTAATTCTGATGATATCCCTCACTGCCTTCTGAAGCCTCTGTCTCACCACAATTCCCACATCATTTCTAGTCTGTCCCCCTCCTGGGTAGTAAACTCTAGATCCCAAGCCAAGTGGCTTTGCTGCACTGCCCTTTCCTCTTGTCTCTTGAATACATGTAATGTCCAGCCTCCTTCATATCATGTCATCCACTTCCAAGCTGCATCCAGTCAGTGAACCTACATTAAGTGTAGCAATTCTCAGTTCGTTTGGCAGATTGATTGGTTTTATGTCCAGCTTTTGCTCAACAGAGCTATCCCAAGTAGCCCAGACTGGGCACCTAGACACCTGCCAGCCGGTAGCTTATTGACCCAGGGCTGCTGGGCTTTATGGCGGGCACACACTGGCCAATGGAGGCACATACACCTCTCCCACTGTTAGCATGGGTCCCTGGTGTAGGTCGGAGTAGGCCAGGTCCTCCACTCACTTATCACTGGTAAATACCCATGCCCATTTTGGCGACATTATTCAACATGACCGAATCACCTAGAGACACATTCTACACTGTTGTGGCTAGTCCTGCCACAGCATGCTGTCTGTGATCCATGTCAGTCTTGAGGATACTGCGCACCGCAGTAGATGCCTAAAGCAGTTGGTCTTTTCAACTTTTCCCCCTGTAGGGCACCATGTAGAGTCTGTGCTGCTGCCCACAGCTCCATTCATTGGTGAATTTTTTTTTTTTTTTTTTTTGAGATGGAAAAACTCAGCATGTTTTTCGGAGCTGGGAGGAAACCCACAGAAATTGATTATAGCTGTCATGCAATATTTTATATGTTCTACTAATTATTTCCTTCTTAACAGCAACTTATGTTCTAGTTTCTACTAAAAACTCTACCAGTGCTGTCCTTTCGTTTAGGTACCCATATTTATTTCTCTTTGCCTGTACTCTTATCAATCCTTGATATGGGAGGCAATCTCTAGCTTGTAGTCCAAATAGGTTCTTGGCATCTTCCCATTCTGTTACCTTTCTCTCTCTAGTTATTTGCTCCCAGTACCTTGGTTCCTTTGCCAGTTTTCTCCAATATATGCCTGCCCCTTCTTCCTGTTGTCTGTATCCCTAATTGCGGTCCTCCCCATTGGCAGAATCTCCTTTCTCCATTCCCTTGTTGCCTTAGTTCTTAGAAGACCTTCTGCTACTTTATGAATGTAATACTGTGTACGTTTACTGTTTTTCTTAAAGGTCTGCATCCAAAATCCCAGTCTGTCCCTATTACTTGAGCTTCCACCCTGTTTCCTTGTCATCTCTTTCCATTTTGAATTATAGTTTTCTGCTTAATTTCTGTATAGGAGCCTTAACACTGTTGCTCTGAAATACCCTTTCATCTCGGGTAATCCCAATCCACCCTGCTCTTTTGGAAGAGTAAACTTATCCCAGTTGACTCTTGCCATCTTCTCCCAAATAAAATCCTTCAGGTCTATTTTAATTGCTGTCCACAACTTCTCTGGTTGATGTACAAGACTAAACAGAATAAAACATTTTAACTGCTTGTATTTTACTATTGATATACATATAACAGAGCTTCCATTTTGTCAGTTTTTGTATCATCTTTTGTTTAGTCTATTCCCACATCCTTAGCTGCCACAATGGTATCATTTTTAATCTATACTCCTAAATATTTTATCGTGTACCCATAAATATCCATATTGCTAAACCAATGTGTATGTGGGTGCTTATTTACTGCTATTGCTTTTGTTTTAGCTTTATTAATTTTGTATCTTGAAAAGGTTTGAAACTGTTTAAATATATTCCAGAGCACTGTAATGTCCCTTTCCTTGTTTTGCCAGGTATTTGTCATCTGCGAATACAGCCAGCTTTTCTTGACTACCATACCAGTTATATCCTTGAATTTCGGAGTCCATTATTTTCTTTGAAAATGGTTCTAAACATAATGCAAGTAAAGGGGCGAGAGGACACCCCTGCCTGGTTCCTTTGCTCAAGCAGAGATTATCAGAGAGTACCCTACCCACTTAAATTTTCACCTCTGATCCTTTATGTCATATTTAAATTACTTTCTTGGACAGGATTCCCAGCAGTCCAGTATCTTCCACCAGAACCTATTTTACCCTCTTCTCCACTTCTTGTAAAGTTGCTGATTTTCTTTGCATTTGTTTAGTGCCGTTTCCATTTCCCCAACCTTTTCAATTATTGCAGCTGTCTAATCTGCTAATGCTTCACTATTTTTTTCTTAAATATTCTGCCTGCATCTGGTCTTTGTTTCCATTGAGACGGAGGATCCCATTCCTGGATTTGACATTCTCTGTTCACTTTCCCACCTAGATATTTCACTTCCTTGTGCTGGAGAGATTTTCTTTATTTTCTCTCACTCTGTCTCCCTGAACAGAGATGCTGCTGGAGTTCACTTTTTCCCCTTTGGGATTGTCTTTTCCTTTGATGCATGTTTTCTTGATCAGCAGGATGATGGTTTAAAAAAAATGTTGAATTTTTAACACCTGCTCTCCCTGATCATGGAGCTCCTTAAAGAACACATTGACTGCACAACACCATACCAGAAGTTCAGATGTCTATACCTTTTTTTGTTCTGTATTTGTGTCATTGACTGTTCAGGTAAGAGCTTTTCATTTTGTAAATTTTTGAAGCATCATTTTTCAGGGTAAAATGTTAACTGTTTAATTTCCCTCTTACTGTCATTAGGTTGCCATTGCATTTTGTTGCTGGTCCTGCGTTTGAAAGTGATTTTCGAGTTGTGACTTTTCTTCTCTCTCCCTCAGAATGGTTCTCAGAGATTCCCTCTACCCTGGGGGTGGTGGAGGATATTATTTAGCCAGACGGTCCAGGGGTCTTGGTCACAGCAGGAGGGCTTTTTTCCTTGCAGATGTCTCATAGAATGGGGGAGGTCCTCCTAGCATAGCAGGCTCTACCTGACTGCCGTCTTCAAGGTGCTGTTGCTGTCCACTTGAATAGAATGACAGTAATTTGGTACATCAACAAGCAGGAGGGGTAGCACACACATTTGCTATGTTGGGAGGTCATGCAGCTATGGGAGTGCGTCATGATTACTCAGTGCTTTCTGAAATCAGTGCTTGTCTGTTTCCTCAAATGCCTCACAAGTCATCCGTAAGTCAGTCTGTGACAATTTCTTTCTTTTGCCACTGGGTTAAGCTGTGCTGTGACCTTTGCATCGCTGGTCCATGCCAAATGCACCAGCTGCATCTCCCTCATTCTTCTTCAGGTCAAACTCCTTTTTGTTTGTGTGAACATTAATCCAAGCTTTATGCCAAAGAGTGCTACAAAAGTTGATCTTAAACACTTACCAATCTGTTGATCGTTTCTGCTCTTACCCCAGCATTTAAGTAGAGGTGATTATTTTTTACACTATCTTGGTATACACTGTCAGATGTCATTTTATCTAAGGAGCACCAAAGACTAGAAATGATAATCAACCTAACCGGTTTCCTTTGTGCCAGATAAAACAGATGAGAAAGTGATGTCCTTCATGGATGCATCTGCAGTCATAACAAATGGGTTGTCCTGTCGTCAGGCAGCCCTTCAGTCGGCCGGATTCCAAAGTCCGGGTCCGGCTTCGGCTGATGTCGCGCTTCACCCGATGTCATCTCTGCTGGTCTTCGGGTATAAAGGCATCAGCCGACGCCATTTTCCTCAGTCTTTCTTGCCGCGTGGCGCCCGAAGCAGAAGCTGTTCGCAAGTGCCGGTCGGTCAGATCCAGAGATTACTACTACCGAATACTACTTCGAAGACTTCTAAAAAGCTAAGTACCCCGTTGGGGACTCTTTCTTGCCTCAGCCGATGTCAGAAAAAGTCAATAACTGTTTAACTTGTGGGAAACAAATACCTCATAAAGATTTCCACTCTTACTGTTTGCCTTGCTTAGGCCCAGACCACGACGTAGCAACCTGTTCGGCCTGTGCTTCCTTCAACCGTAACGCTTAGGCGTCGGTCGGAGTTTGCTGAACAGTTTTTCGGCTCAGATTTTGCGTACATTATGCCGTCGGATCCTCCGACTACCCAAATTGTTAAACGCAAAGACAAAGACCGACACTCGCGGTCCGCGGTTTCGGCCGAAACCATGGTTAAGCAAGCCGCGAGTGTCTCGGTTTCGGCCGAAACCGAGAAAACTGGTCAATCTTCAGCCGAATCCATGACTACTACTGAGGCTCCTGCTACCTTACCTGAATCAGCCTCAGAAATTTTGCCTACAACTGTGGTTCCTACTGATTTATCAGACACCATCCCCTTGGATATTTCTACCGCAGCACGTGGTGCTGCTAGGCCTCCTGCAGCCATGTCTATTAAGGCCTTTGCCAGGGCTAAAGCAGCCAAATCAGCTAAATCAGTGCCTGTTAAACCACCCTCACTCAGGCCCACTTCTAGTTCACAAATGCTTACTCTGGCAGAAGATTTAATATCCTTAATTAGGGGATCCCAATCTCACCCAGACAGGGCCTCTCAGCCACCAGAAAACAGACCTAGAGCAGAGCCCCCCGAGCCTGTGTCCTCTGATGATTCTGCGGATGACTCAGACATTACAGACCAGCCAGAGGCTCCTTTTTCCAATTATGAAGATTCAGATGCTGAAGAATCCATTCCAGCTGCCTCTCCACCAGAGGAATTCTCCTTCGGGGAAACCTTACATGCCATGAGAGAACAATTCCAATGGCAGGGACAAGATTTCTCAGATTCAAGAAAAAGGCTTAGGACTTTTCTGCACTTACCACAACATAGGCCCTTAGCTATACCTCCTGTCTTACCTGTTGTGGACGATGCATTTAATGATGTCTGCACTGCACCTGATTCTTTACCTCCAGCCCCTGCCAAACCAGATAGATTTTACAGGGTGCCAGACACTCATCACCACCTATACAAGGCCCCACTTGCAGATCCCTAAATTATATCCCAGGGGCCTAAGGCAGTAGCTTCGACCACAGCAAAAAACCCTATTCCCTCTGAAAGGGAATCCAGGTCCTTAGAGAGATGGGGGAAAAAAGTCTACACCTCTGCTACTCTCTCAGCTAGAGCTTTAAACTGTCAGTTTCACATGATCCAATACCAAGAGTTTATGCTTGATCAGTTAATCAAAAAGCTGTCCTCTGATGACTCTTTAGATAAGAAATATGTATTAGAAATGGTGAATAACATCCAACAGGTTAGTAACCATTCTTTAAAATGTGGCTATGATGCACTGGAGGCTTCATTTAGATCAGCCATGACTGGCACAGTGATAAGAAGACATGCATGGTTGAAAGAACAGGTCTTGCCGGATCATGTTAAAGCTAAGCTATTGGATGCTCCTATGGATAAGGCCAGTCTATTTGGGGAACCTGCCCAGCAGGTAATGAAGAAAATGGAAGAGAAGGCAAACTGTACAAACAGTTAAAGATTTCCTACAGGTTCAGCCCCCAAGGTTTAGCAGGAACTGGCCTGCCAAAAATTGGTCCTTTCCTGACTCCACAAGATCCCAAAGGGGCAGGAAGAGACGCTCTAGGGGCAGAAATCAATCCAGAGGAGGTGCCTACAGAGGACGACAGTGGCAAGGCAATACCCGAGGCACAGACACAACCACTGCCACTACAACAGGACAATCTCAATGACTTGGCTCTATCTCCGCCTACCAGGGAGCAAATAGCAGCACCATTAGGCGGAAAGTTAGCCTTATTCTCGAAAAATTGGCACTATATTACAAAAAACAAGTGGATTTTGCAAACCATAGACCAAGGCTACCGGTTCCACTTCCACACTTTACCAGTAAAAAGAGGAATGCCAAACCTGCCCCCAAATCAAAAAATAGAAGCCCTGCACCAGATAGCGGAATTAATAAAGATGAGAGCTGTGGAAAGGGTGCCAATAACAGAACAGGGCAAAGGATTCTACTCCAGACTATTCCTAGTACCAAGAAAAGAAAAAAACTGGAGACCTATTCTCTACCTGTCCATCTTAAACACGTACATCATTGTCCCAAAATTCAAAATGCTGACCCTACAGCAACTTCTTCCCATGCTGAGCAAGGAGTGTTGGCTGGTAACTCTAGATCTCAAGGAGGCATACCTGCACGTCCCCATTCGACCAAATTGCAGAAGATACCTCAGATTTCTTGCAGGATCAGAGCATTATTAATTCTCAGCATTGCCCTTTGGCTTATCTACTGCGTCCAGAGTATTCACAAAATGCCTGGCATCAGTAATCGCTCACTGCAGAGTACAGGGAATTCAAATTTATCCATACCTGGATGACTGCCTGTTACAAGCGGACAACAAAAGCAAGCTGACAACAGATTTACAAAGGGTCATTTACTTGCTACAAGCCCTGGGATACACAGTCAATTTTCAAAAGTCAAGGCTGATCCCATCCCAGACAAGAACATTCTTGGGCGCGGAATTGGACACAGTAAAACAGATGGCATTCCTAACTGCAGAAAAACCAAAAGAACTCCCTCTTTACTTCTTAGCATTAACAAAGCAGAACAAACTAACAGCAAGAAAAGTTCTGCAGGCCTTGGGCTTCATGGCATCATGCATAATCTTGGTCCCACATGCCAGACTGCATATGAGAAAGTTACAGTGGTACCTAAAGAATTTATGGTCTCAACACAGGCACAGCTTAGAAGCAGAAATACCACTAATCCCATGCTTAAAACAGGAGTTCCTCTGGTGGGCTCGGGCATGCCAGTCAAACCCAGGCTTACCCTTCCACAACTTTCGAGCAAACCAAACCATCACTACGGATGCCTCAGACCTAGGATGGGGGCACACATGCTGGACAAATGCGTACAAGGACTGTGGACTCAGGACCAGCTGCACCTGCACATAAACCAAAAAGAAATGCTGGCAGTAAAACTGGCAATCCTAAAATTCAGACCATTCCTCAAAGAAGGCCATTTGATGATAAGGACAGACAACACCACAGTCATGTGGTACATCAACAAACAGGGAGGCACTCATTCTTACCCCCTATGCAGAATGACTTTGGACCTTTGGAATCTGGCTCTCAGCTACAACATCCAGTTACAGGCAATATTTGTACCGGGAAAAGAGAACACCCTAGCAGACATTTTAAGCAGAACAACCTCGGATGCTCACGAATGGATGCTACACCGGACATCTTCAAGGCCATCACAAAGAAATGGGGAATGCCACAGATAGATCTATTCGCTTCCCCACAAAATCACCAGCTCAAAAAATTCTGCACAAGGACATTCCACCCACTTGCATGGAAGGTGGACTCTCTATCCTTCAGCTGGAAAGGCCTGACAGCATATGCATTCCCACCTCTTCCCTTGATGCACAAGGTACTACTGAAAATCAAAGAGGAACGTCCAAGGATAATCCTGATAGCTCCGAACTGGCCAAGAGAACACTGGCACCCATTGCTGAGGAGCATGTCTCGGGAGAAAATGTGGTCAATACCCCTGATGCCTCTGATGTTAACTCAGAACAACTACAACATCATACATCCAAACCTAAAAACCTTGCAACTGACTGCCTGGAACATCACATAGCAGTAACTAACCCAGACCTTTCACAAAGGGTTAAAGACATTATCCTTGAAGCCCGCAGACCTTCAACAAGAAGGAAATATGCAGGAAAATGGAAAAGGTTCGTCATTTGGAGTACTGAAAGAGGAAAAGATGTGTCGAACATAGATATTGCTAACATTCTGGAGTACTTGGCAGAGCTTCTACATACAGGCCTGTCCTATTCCTCCATCAAGATACATGCATCAGCTATTTCAGCAGAATACAGCTTTGATCCTCCTGTCTTTTCACATCCTCTACTCAGGCAGTTTCTCAGAGGGATCAAGAATGTAAAACCTCCTAGGAAACCACCATTACCAGCATGGGACTTGAATTTTGTACTAGAAAAGTTGACACTACCTCCGTTTGAACCAGCAGCAACAGCAGATCTACAACACCTGTCATGGAAAACTGCTTTCCTGCTGGCTATTACTTCAGCAAGGAGGGTTTGAACTACAGGCCTTAATGGCAGTGCAACCCTTCCTAATCTTCCATCAAGATAGGGTATCCATGAGAACTAATCCTACATTTATGCCTAAGGTGGTATCCAGAGTGTCTTTAAACCAGGCAATCCACCTACCTACCTTCTTTCCCAATCCACAAAACAGAGGCGAAAGAATAATGCATACCTTGGATGTACATAGACAGTTACGCTACTACCTGGACAGAACCAAAGGTAACAGAAAAACTGACCAGCTCTTTGTAGCCTATGCAACAGGAAGGAAGGAAAAGCAATTTCCAAACAGACAATCTCCAAATGGATAGGAAATTGCATAAGATTCTGTTACTCCTACCATGGAAAACCAATTCCACAGAACATAAGACCTCATTCTACAAGGGCTACAGCCACTACCACAGCTTTCTTAAGAGGAGTGGCAACCAAGGACATTATTGAGGCGGCTACTTGGACCTCCGTGCATACATTTGCCAAGCATTATAATTTACCTCTATATTCTAGATCCCGAGCAGGGTTTGCCACTGCTGTACTGCAAGGGATCCTGACTACACCATAATTATTATTCCTCCTCCCTAGTTTGGCTATGGTATTCTACCCATTTGTTATGACTGCAGATGCATCCATGAAGGACATAGTACAGTTTTGTACCTACCATAAATGTAGATGTCCGAACTGGATAGCATCTGCAGTCAGGATTCCCTCTCCTTCCCTCTGCGGTACTCCTAGGGTACTTACCCTCCTAATAGCTAGCTGGGGGGGGGTCTCTTATGGTGTATTTGTTTGTATATATGTACATACATGTTTATTTTTGTGTTTGCCTTCTACTATTTTGGAAACATTGGCATTTATCCAAAATTTAGCTTTCCAAGAGGGCAATTGGCATCTGGGGCAAGAAACACTGAGGAAAATGGCGTCGGCTGATGCCTTTATACCCGAAGACCAGCAGAGATGACGTCTGGTGAAGCGCGACATCAGCCGAAGCCGGACCCGGACTTTGGAATCCGGCCGACCGAAGGGCTGCCTGACGACAGGACAACCCATTTGTTATGACTGCAGATGCTATCCAGTTCGGACATCTACATTTATGGTAGGTACAAAACTGTACTTTCTGGGGCCACTTTGCTCAGTTGACTTTGAGAGACTATATTGTATCATTATGCTTTTTACTACAACACATTACCAGGCCTATCAAAGGCCCATTTTACAAGGGCCACAGCTATGTCATCTGTCCTTTTTAAATAGCTGTTCTGTTGACTCTATTACTGTAACATAGGCTGCAGTGCACAAAGTTGTAAGAAATAAATGTTACTGTGCCACATGGGCATTATGTTTACAGTTGCTCATACCTAGCAGAAGTTAATCTGCTTTCAGACTCCCCCTGCCCTCATCCCACTCTGTCTCATGGAGATGGATTTGAAAGTGGTCTGTTGTGGGTTTTCTGGAATTGAGGCACCTCGAAGACTGACCTGTTCCTCACATGTAGGAATAGATTGCTTTTTTCTCCTGCTCTGCTTGGTTCATTCGTTTTGTGAAGAAGAAAAGGCAAAAAAAGGTTACCTGTCATTAGTCTGATGGCTGAGAAGGTTGTGGTTTCCAGTGTGTAGAATCCAGTCACAGTACAAACAAAGGAAGCCTTCCTCTCCCCCACCATTATGGCTGAGTCATTTCCAAATCGGGTGATGACTCTGGTTCAAATCCTTTACTTTAACCATGTCTTCCTTTCGGAGCTTCAGATATGATAGAATCTACCTGGAAGTTTTCTGTTAAAATTGTTCTACCACATGGGAAATGGTTCTCATTTGGTGGAGAGGTATCGTGTGTCTGTGTTTTTGTTTCCCTTGTTTTTGGTTTTTATTCAGTCCTAGTCATGCAAAAGGTCCAAGTACCATCAAATGTATAAACAGTATTGCAGAACCAAAATATAAAGGTTATAAAAGAGGAGAAAAAAATACAAACCAAAAAAAAAAAAAAAATAGTCCCAAACACCAAAGAGAGCACATTGATTTAATCTTCATTTGAAATTGTACTCATTAGAACATGTGGTACATTAAATAGTTAAAATATGTCCACCATTTGAATGTTGGAAAAAACTAGCATTGGTGCTGCCTTCCAGTTTTCTAAGGAGCCGTAGTTTGTCATCTTTCGTAGCAAAATAATTTTTATCTTGAATAGATGCATTATGGCATGAACTGCGTAACTGCAACATCAAAAAATATTCAAACCTCAAAAGAAATGTGAAATAACTTGTAAAACTGATTCTTGGTTTGATTATCAGGATTTTTTTTTTAATTTTGACTTGAGTGAAAATGCAGTTTGCGTAACAGGAAAGTGTTACTTAGATAATGTAAAGTTGTGCTTTGTAGTTCAAATCTTTTGGAGAGTTTAAGATGTTCTTCGTGTTTCACTGTTGCAGTCATCACATTTGGGTTATCTGCTTGTAGTAGCCCTCAGTCGGCCTGATTATCAAAGTCTTGGGTCCTGCGTCTGTTGCTGTCTCATCTTCCATGACGTCAGGTAGTAAGGGGTATAAAGCAGACGCCATTACATCAGTCCTTCTTGCCATGCGGTGCCTGAAGCAGCAGCAGTTCGCAAGTGCCGATCAGCCGACTCCTGAAATTTTCATTTTCGAGTTTCAGATCCGAAGTCTTCAACTAAGCTAAGTACCCCGTTGGGGATCCTTTTTCTTACTCTAAACTGATGTCAGTAAAAGTTAACAATTGTATTTCTTGTGGAAAGCAAATACCTCATAAAGATTTTCATTTGTACTGTATTTCTTGCTTAGGCCCAGACCGCGACGTACCTCGCTGTCGGTTTTGTGCCTTATTCAACCCTCGTACTATTTGTCGTCTGTTCATTTACGCATCCAAATATTTTGGTACTCTGTTCAGTTATCCAGAAATGGCTTCGGTAAGCCACCTGACTACAGATATTCTGAAAAAACGCAAAGTTAAATACGAGACAGACCGCATAGGTCCAAAGCTGCTGATGACGCTTTTCCTAAGCTAGTCGCCAGTTCGCCGGTACTCAGTGAGGTGCTTTCGCAGCCCCTGATAACCGCTACTTCAGATTTTCAGGGCTCTACTGAGACCCATACGGAGTCCGGTATGCCGCGAGATGCTTCTTTGACTGTGGAACCTGCGAATGTCTCTAACTTGGATGGTCCGGAGCCACTGTGCAGGCACCGGCTTCTGAGGGTGTATTCAATTCTATTGACTTGTATATTAAACCAACGCCATCTTCTTCTTCAAGGCCTAAAACTCGATATACGTCTAGAAAACCAACACCCAGACAGCATGGTCAGGCCCCTATGCCTAAAAAACAAGTATGGCTGAAGACTTTATTACTCTAAAAAGGGGAAGCCACCCTTCTCCCTCTTAAGAGACCTAGGACTGATTTTCCTTCTGATTCTTCAATCAGGGTTTTGAAATTTCTGATGTTCTTCATGTTTCACTGTTGCAGTCATTACATTTGGGTTATCCTGCTGGCAGGTTGCCCTCAGTCGGCCTGAATTCCAAAGTCTTGGATCCTGCGTCGGTTGCTGTCGCCTCTTCCCTGACGCCAGGTCGTCAGGGGTATAAGATGCAGCCGACGCCATTTTATTCAGTCTTTCTTGCCGCGCAGTACCCGAAGCAGAAGCAGTTCGCAAGTGCTGGTTGGCCGACTCCTGAGATTTTCGTGTTCGAGTTTCAGATCCGAAGTCTTCATTAAAAGCTAAGTACCCCGTTGGGGAAACTTTTTTCTTGCTCCAGACCGATGTCAGAAAAAGTTAATTGTATTTCATGTGCGAAGTAAATACCTCATAAGGACTTTAATTCTTACTGTATTCCTTGCCTAGGCCCTGACCACGACGTTGCTAGTTGTCAGTTCTGTGCTAGATTTAACCAACGCACTATTAAGCATCGGTGCGATTTTGCATTCAGCTATTTTAGGCGAAGATTTAATTATACAATGTCGTCAGATAGCCATCCGACTACGCAAAGAAAAAGAGAGGCAACCGAGATTCAAAACCAACGACGAAGCTTCTCCTAAGCAAAGCGCCGGTTTGCTGGTTTTCAGTGAGGTGCTTTCGCAGCCCCTGACGCCCGCTACTTTAGAGTCGCAGGCCGCTACCGACTCCCACGTGTAGTCGGCCAGGCAACAGGAAACTCTAGGTATTGGAACCTCGGAGATTATTCCCTCAGATGGGTCCGGAGCCACTGAGCAGGCAATTGCTTCTGCGGGTGTATTCAGACCTAAACAATTATATATTAAACTGACTCTAAAGACTAAAACACCTTTAAAGGCAAAGAAACAAGTTCATCAGCCACAAGGACAGGCCTCCATGCCCAAAAAACAGATGCTCAAAATGGCCAAAGACTTGATTACCTTGATCAGGGGTTCCCTTCCCCCTCCTGATAAGAGGCCTAGGCAAGAGACTATGAATCTTCAGATCAGGTTTCCATTTCTTCTGATCAGGAATATTCTTTTCCCCCCTATAAGGATTCTGATGCTGAAGAATCAATTCCTTCAGCTTCTCCTCCTTAGGACTACTCTTTTGGGGAAACCTTGCATACCATGAGGGAGCACTTCCACTGGGAGAGCCAAGATTTTTCAGAATCTAAGAAAAGGCTCAGAGACTTCCCTTTACTATCTCAACACAGGCCTCTAGCTATTCCACCTGTGTTGGACATTGTAGATGATGTGTTCTCGGAGTCTAGTCTGACCCCTGACTCCTTACCTCCAGCTCCTGTTAAGCCGGACAGATACTACAGGGTCCCTGACTCTCATAAATTCCTTTTCAAAAACCCTACTGCAGACCCAGAAACTATTTCTCAGGGTCCAAAAGGGGTTAAGGCTTCTACTGCAAAAAACCCTACCCCCTCTGACAGGGATTCTAGGGCTCTGGATAGATGGGGAAAAAAAAGATTTACACATCTACTACTTTGGCTATAAGGACCGTAAATTGCCAGTTTCATATGCTCAAATACTAGCAATATATATGACACTGCTTAAACAGAAAATGATGGCAAATTCTGAATGTGCTGAAAACAAAGAAATGCAGGATTTATTGCATGCAGCTGAACAAGTTGGAAAGCATACTTTGCAATGTGGATTTGATTCTCTGGAGGCCTCCTGCAGGGCCACTGTTACGGGTTCTGTCATTAGGAGGCATGCTTGGTTAAAGGAACAAAATCTGCCTGACCATGTTAAAGCAAAATTATTAGATGCTCCTTTGCAACATGATACCTTATTTGGTGTTAAGGCAGAAAAGGTGTTAAAGAAAATGGAGGACAAAGCTAAATCTATGCAAATGGTCAAAGATTTCTTACAGGTACAGCGACCTAGATTTCGCAGACACTGGCCTACAAAGAATTGGTCCTTTCCAGTCTCAGACAGACCTCAAAGGGGCAGATCGAGACGCCCTAGAGGCAGATCACAGCCGCAGGGATCCTACAGGTCTAAGCAGTGGAGTGCTTCTACCTCCAAAGTTGGAGAGGACAAGTCACAATCATACAGGAAACAGTCCCAATGACTTCCTCCTGCCTGCACCAAGCACTTATCTTCTGGCAGCACCCTTAGGGGGAAAACTAGCACTTTTTTCTCAAAATTAGCTCACTATAACCCAGGACAAATGGGTTCTAGACAGTGTCACAAGGCTACAAGTTTCATTTCCATACCCTGCCAAGGGCAAACGGTTGGCCAGACCTGCCAAAAAATCAATGGGCAGAGGCTCAAAAACAAGTCACAGCTCTCATGGACATGAGGGCTATTCAACAAGTGTCCACAGCAAGAGCAGGGACATGGATTTTACTCAAGGCTGTTCTTGGTACCCAGAAAGGACAAAGCATAGAGACCAATACTAGACCTATCTATTCTGAACACTTTCCTGGATATACCAAAATTCAAGATGTTGACCTTACAGCAGCTTCTGCCCATGCTGGGCAGCAAGGCTTGGCTCGTGACATTAGACCTAAAAGAGGCATACCTGCATGTCCCAATCAGACAATCATGCAGAAGATACCTCAGATTAAAGACTGGCTCAAAGCTTTACCAATTCTCTGCACTGCCCTTTGGCTTATCTACTGCGCCCAGGGTCTTCACAAAGTGCCTGGCACCAGTAATTGCTTACTGCAGACAAAGAGGAATACAAATATTTCCTTACTTGGACGACTGCCTCATACAAGCAGAGAACAAGGACATTCTACTACAGCATCTGACGTTTGTGATAAGACTTTTAACATGCCTAGGGTACACAGTCAGCTAAAAGAAATCAAAACTAGTACCCTCTCAAGAGATAATATTCCTGGGTGCAAGCTTAAATACAACTGCCCAGATGGCTTATCTCACTCCAGACAAACAAAGGCAACTGACTACCTATTTCAAGGAAATGGCAACAAAGGCCCAGTTATCTGCAAGAAAAATTCTGCAGACTTTGGGCTTCATGGCATCCTGCATCTTACTAATTCCATATGCAAGACTGCATATGAGGAAAATTCAGTGGTACCTAAAAAGTGTCTGGACACAACATTGCCACAGTCTGGAAACAATGATTACTCTAATTCCCTGCCTGCAACAGGAATTTCGATGGGCAAAGGCTTGTCACCAAAACAAGGGACAGCCATTCTCACTACTCCCAGCCAGGCAAAGCCTAACGACGGATGCATCTGATTATGCCTGGGGGGCACACATGGTAAGAAGAGGCCCTGGCACCTGGTCAACAAACCAAAAGCATCTACATATCAATCAAAAAGAGATGCTAGCTGTTCAAAATGCCCTGACAGCCTTCAAGGACCTACTTCATCCGGGACAACTACTGATAGACAACACCACGGTCATGTGGTACATAAACAAGCAGGGGGGGCACTCATTCTTATCCCCTGTGCAGACTAGCCATGGCTTTATGGGACACAGCATTGACTTGCCAAGTTCATCTGCAGGCACAATTCCTGCCAGGAGTGGAAAATACTCTGGCAGACGAACTAAGCAGAAACCTCATGGATCCCCATGAGTGGCACCTGGATCCGCAAGTCTTCAGCATGATAACAAAGAAATGGGGACGCCCGGACATAGATCTATTTGCCTCCCCCCAAAACAATCAACTAAAAGATTCTGCAGAAGGACTTATCACAGACAAGCTTGGAAAGTGGACGCCTTATCTTTCAACTGGACAAACCTGTCAGTATATGCCTTTCCTCCACTGCGTCTCCTCTCCAAGGTACTCCTAAAGGTCAGGCAGGAGAAACCAAAAATGATTCTGATTGCCCCAGACTGGCCACCCCAGTACTGGTATCCGATCTTAAGGAACTTGTCCCAATGCCCAGCCTGGACCTTACCTCAAATACCTCATCTACTGTCTCAGCAAAACAATCAGATTCTCCACAGCCAACTCAGGACCCTAAACCTGGCAGCATGGCGGATAATGTAGCCATACAAACTACACCTCTCAGTAAAGCTGTGATGGATGTCATTATAGAAGCCAGAAGGCCTAGTACTAGAAAATCCTATGCTGGGAAATGGAAGAGATTTTGCGCTTGGAACCAAGCTCAAGGAACTGATACAGCTGTCCCAAATATTCCTCAGATTTTGCAATACTTAACTGAGATGCTGGACAAAGGCCTATCTTTTTCATCAATTAAAATACATGCCTCTGCCATTTCGGTTCATTACAATACAGAACCACCACTCTTTTCTCATCCTTTATTAAGGCAGTACCTCAGAGAAGCGAAAAACGTAAGGCCTCCAAGGAGAACGCCAGTACCTGCATGGGACCTCAATTATGTCTTGGAAAAACTCACCTTACCTCCTTTTGAGCCAGCTGCTACTGTGGATATAAAGTTCTTATCTTGGAAAACAGCTCTGCTCCTAGCAATAACTTCTGCAAGATGAGTTTCAGAGCTACAGGCTCTCATGGCTGTGGAACCCTTTATCATTTTTTATCCAGACAGGGTCTCTCTGAGAACAAACCCTACATTTATGCCTAAGGTGGTATCCAGTGTAGCCCTTAACCAAACAATTAATTTGCCAACTTTTTATCCAAATCCACAGAACAAGGCGGAGAAAGTTCTGCATTCTTTGGATGTACACAGACAACTTAGATTCTACTTGGACAAAACTAAAGTTTTCAGAAAGACAGAACAATTACTAGTGGCATATGCCACAGCATCACAAGGAAAGGCCATCTCCAAGCAGACTATTTCAAAGTGGATAGGTCACTGCATTCGTTTCTGCTACTCACAGCATGGCAAACCAGTGCCTAAGGGCATTAGGCCACATTCAACCAGAGCTGCAGCCACTTCGGCAGCCTTTCTCAGGGGAGTACCAACCAAAGACATTTTAGAGGCTACTACTTGGAGTTCAGTGCATACCTTTACAAAGCATTATATTCTGCCTCTTTACTCTAAATCCAGGGCAGGCTTTGCCACTGCAGTTCTGCAGGGCCTCATAGCCGCTCCTAATGCTGTTTAGCTCCAGCCCCCCCAACCATAGCTTTGGGACTCAACCCAAATGTAATGATTGCAACATGTGAAACACGAAGAACATAGTACAGTTGTGTACACTTAGCATAAATGTAGATGTTCGAGTGTATTCACTGTTGCAGTCCAGGTAACCCACCCGCCATCCCCCTTATTTTTGCTGGAACTTATCTTTACTTCTCTAATCTATACAACCTAGGTGGTGAATTTGCTTATAGATGAAGGTAAAGCTTATTTTGGTGCATGCATGTTTTATTTATATAATTTTTAGCCTATCCTTTTGGGGGCACCTGACATCTGGGGCAAGAAAAACTGAATAAAATGGTGTCGGCTGCATCTTTTATACCCCTGACAACCTGACGTCAGGGAAGAGGTGAAAGCAACCGACGCAAGACCCAAGACTTTGGAATTCAGGCCGACTGAGGGCAACCTGCCAGCAGGATAACCCAAATGTAATGACTGCAACAGTGAATACACTCGAACATCTGCATTTTATGGTAAGTGTACACAACTGTACTTTTTCTCTGATGACCAGGATTTGCCCTTATCTACCTATGAGGATTCTGATGGCAGAGGACTCCATTCCCTCTGCTTCCCCTCCAGAGGATTTCTCTTTTGGGGAAACCTTGCATACTCTTATGGAGCATTTCCACTGGGAAAGCCAGGATTACTCTGACTCCAAAAAAAAGCTTAGGGAATTCTTACTCCTGCCTCCACACAGGCCTTTAGCTATCCCTCCTGTACTGGACATTGTAGAAGATGCCTTCTCGGAATCTAGCCTGGCCCCTGACACTTTACCTCCTGCTCCCAGAAAATGTGATAGGTATTACAGGGTACCTGACTCTCATAAGTTCCTCTTTAAAAATCCTACTGCAGATCCTGAGACCATTTCACAGGGTCCCAAGGGCATTAAGGCTACTACTGCCAAAAATCCCACCCCCTCTGATAGAGATTCCAGGGCGCTGGATAGAAGGGGTAAGAAGGTCTACACTTCTGCAACTTTGGCCATTAGGGCTTTAAACTGCCAGTTTCATACGTTAAAAGTATCAGCAGCATATCATTAGATTGCTTAAACAGAAAATGATGATTCCTGACTGTGCTGAAAATAAAGAATTACAGGATTTAATGCATTCTGCTGAGCAAGTTGGAAAACATAATTTGCCATGTGGTTTTGATTCATTAGAGGCATCTTGCAGGGCTGCTGTCACTGGGTCTGTAGTTAGAAGGCATACATGGCTTAAGGAGCAGTCTTTGCCAGCTCATGTTAAAGCTAAATTACTGGATGCTCCCTTAAACCAAGACCGCCTGTTTGGCAACAAAGCAGAAGTAGTACTTAAAAAGATGGACAAGAAAGCTAAATCATGCAAACTGTTAAAGATTTTGTGCAAGTACAACCTCCCAGATTTAGTAGGCATTGGCCCTTTAAGAATTGGTCCTTTCCTGCCTCTTCCAGGCCTTCTCAGTTCAAACCCAGAACCAGCAGAACACCCAGGCTTCAGTCCCAAGGTACTCACAGGCCTAAGCAGTGGGGGGGGGGGGGGCTCCCACTTTCAAAGGTGGGAGTAGTAAGACTCCCCCCTATGGTAAACTGTCTCAGTGATTTAACTTTAAACCTTCCAAGCCCTGCTCAACTGACTGTTTCTTTAGGGGGAAAGATTGCCCTGCATGCAAAAAATTGGGAACTCATTATCCAGGACAAATGGGTTTTAGTTTCCCAAGGATACAGATTCCATTTCCACTCCTTACCAACCCCAAAAGGCTGGCCAGACCTACCCCCAAATCAGTAGGCAGAGGCTCAAAAGCAAGTTCTCTCTCTTAAGCATCAGGGCTATTCATCCTTTTCCAGAAGAAGCATGGGAGCAAGGTTTCTACTCAAGACTTTTCCTGGTACCCAGAAAAAACAATTCCTGGCATCCTATCCTGGACCCTGTCTATCCTAAACACATTTTTGGTAATCCCAAAATTCAGGATGCTAACTCTTCATCAAATGCTTCCCATGCTAGGCAAAGATGCCTGGTTGGCAACACTGAATTTAAAGGAAGCCTACCTGCACATCCCAATAAGGGAATCTTGCAGAAGATACCTATGCTTCAGAGCAGGCTACATGCACTATCAGTTCTCTGCACTGCCCTTTGGCTTATCTACTGCGCCAGGGTATTCACAAAGTGCCTAGCTCCAGTCATTGCATTTTGCAGGCAAAGAAATATTCAAGTATACCCATACTTGGACGGTTGTCTAATTCAGGCAGAAAGCCAGGACATGCTATTAAATCATTTGGCATTTGTAAAGAAATTACTAACTTCTCTGGGGTACACCAAAAATGAAAAGATATTGCATCTTGTACCCTGCCAAGAAATTGTATTCCTGGGAACAAGCTTGAATGCGACTTCCCAGATGGCCTACCTCACGCCAGAGAAAAAAGTTCATTTGACAGCCTACTTCAAACTACTGGCCACAAAGACCCAGCTTTCTGCAAGGAAAATACTGCAAGCCCTGGGGTATCTAAAAAGCCTATGGTGTCAACATTCTCAGGATCTAGAATCAATGATTCCTATCATACCTTGTCTACAGATAGAGTTCCTTTGGTGGGCAGCGGCCTGCCACCAAAACAAGGGACTGCCTTTCACTCAACCCCCTGCCACCCAAACCCTAACAGCAGACGCATCCGACTATACATGGAGGACTCACTTGGCAGGGAAGTGCATTCAGGGCAAATGGAACCCAAGTCAAATACACCTGCATATCAATCAAAAAGAAACGTTAGCTGTACAGAATGCTCTGGCAGCCTTCAAGGACCATAGTCTTCCAGGACAATTATTAGTAAAGACGGACAACACCACTGTTATGTGGTACATAAACAAGCAGGGGGGAACCCACTCATACCCACTCTGCAGACTAGCCATGGCTCTGTGGAACACAGCCTTGAGCTACCAAGTTCACGTACAGGCTCAATTCCTGCCAGGAAAGCTAAATAAACTGGCAGATGACCTAAGCAGAAATCTCATGAACCCACACGAGTGAAAACTGGAACCAAAGATATTCAACATGTTGAGAAACAAATGGGGAGCCCAGAGATTGACCTGTTTGCCTCCCCAGGAACTACCAATTGGACAGATTCTGCACAAGGACTCCCCACAAATAAGCTTGGAAACTGTATGCCCTGTCCTTCACCTGGTAAAACCTATCAATCTGAAGTAGATAACTTAATTTGTTCATCAACCTGTGGGGTATCGGATCCAAGCCGGCAGCTTTATTCAGCTAAGATCCGAGTTCCAAGCTCCTCCCCCTTACCCATAACCCCCTGCCATCCCTCTCTGTCCTCAGATCTCGTTTGCCGTGGCTTATTCAGCATCTAGAACGAGTTTCCAAGCGTAGAGCTTCGTGAGTTTATATCAAAATTTATTTTTTTACCTAGTTTTTAGTTTAATCGATAGATGAGTGAGTGTTGTTTCCCCTTTTCTCTTAAATTGTTAAACTTGTTAGTAATTTTTTTCTATCTTTTAGTTAGTTTAGTCTCCCCCCGTGTGTGTGAAGGTGTGTGTGCGGGTTGGGCCTATCTTTTGTTACAATGTCTGAGGCCCCGAAAGCAATTTTTTCCAAATTCACCGAGTGTGGCCATAAGCTATCCCCAGCGGATGGCCACACTCGGTCTGTTATCTGCCTTGGGGTTGACCATCTCTCCTCGGGCTACACAATTTGTGCAGCCTTCAACCCCAGGGCTTTGAGGGACAGGAGGTCGAAGCTGATTCTGGCGGGACTTCTGCCCCCGGACTCTGCTTCATCCTCAGCTGTCCCGCCTTCCATCCCTGCTCCACTGGCAGGGACTCACCCTCCCACCTTGGCTCAGGAGGAGAGCGAATCTAGGAGGGAGAAAAGGAGAGTGAAATGCCACAAGCGGCGGGCCAAACCTTCCTCCTCTGCTCCGCCGGCTAAACAGATAGCCTCTCCTAGGATGTCCGGGCCTTCTCCTTCCCGGCTTCATTCACCTCATTTTTTTCCCGGAGCCGGAGGAGGAGACCCGCTCACCTTCGAGGTCATCGAGGCGGCACTCCAGGCCAGCCTCGGTGGCCTCTTCTAGGTGTAGTCGAAGTTTGTCTGCAGATATGGACCGGATGATGTGTAGGTTTCTCCAGGCCCAACTGCAGATGGGAGTGCTCCTGCCCCCCCCCCCCGGGGGGGGGCGCTCGACCCCATTTTTCGCCCCGATTGCTCCTTCTCCGACCCACTTCCGGGGTTCAGAGCCGTCGGATCCAGGTAGCATCGGAGCCGGGGGAGGCTCTGCGATGGTAGTACACCCTATTTCGGCTCCGACCGCACCCTCAAGTTTGTTGGGTCCCTTTTTGGATCCGAGCTCTCGGAGCCGTGAGCTGAGCTTCAGATCCGGAGGTGTCAATGTGTCTTCGGCTCCGTCTCGGTTGGAGCATACTGGCCCTTCGTATCCGATTGCATCGACTCCGGTCCACGCCTCGGATCCGAGGGGACTGCTCTCGGGTCCTAGAGAGAGAAGTTCACCTTCAGCATTCGATGTTGTGGAGAGAGTCTTGTCGAGGGATTTGAGACCCCAGGCTCCTGCTATGGTTCCACCCTCCACTCCCTCTCAGACGGGCCTACCTTCCATCATCCGGCCCCAGGGACAGCCTGCGCCTATGTCCCAGATGGTTCCCTTAGAGGAACAGGATGTGGTTGGTGAGGCATCTTCGGACAGCCCCCCCGAGGAAGTTCTTCACAAACGTAAGTGCAAGAGAAGGCACTTGGACTCACCTGAGTCCCTGACAGAGAACACAGACTTAGGGGAAGGGGAAGGTTCCCCAAGGTCACCCCCCCGAGGACGTCTCCTTCAGAGACATTACGGAAATGCTTCGTATTAGAGGGGGGTGGTCAGCCCAAAAGCCTTCCTCCGATGAGTCTGTGTTTCTGGAGGCGTTTGATGCAGGCCCATCTACCTCTTGGGTGTCCCCTCCCACCGATCCCCTGGTAGATCTGATCACTACCAGGGCATGGAAGGAACCGGACACTGTGGAGCCCATACCAAAGAGACCACAAAAAATCCTCAGTCCACCCACAGATAGGATGGTTTGGAGCAAGGGTGCTCCGGTAGATGCCATGTTGGTGGCGGCTGCCACCAAGAAGGAACTAGCCCAGGAGAGTTCCTTGGTCCACCCTCCCGACAAGGAGTCTCGGACGATGGACCGCCTAGGGAAGTGGATGTTCGCTTTAACTACCTTCTCCATAAGGTCGCTGAACTATATGGCATATGTGATACGACTCCAGCGGGATCTCATCAAGGAATACGCCGGGTCACTCCCAGAGTCCATGTCGGCCAAGGATAAGAAAACATTCTCAGCTCGAATGGCCACTCTCAAGTCCATTTCGAACACTTCTATGCGGCTTTCCCATGCTACGGAAGGATCCGCTAGAGCTAGCGGAGCGGGCATTGTCTTACGACAGCATGCTTGGCTCCATCTCTGTGACTTTGCGGAACCCTTCAAGGTGTCCTTCGCAAATGCCCCTTTTGACAGCTCTTCCCTGTTTGGCAAGACCGTCCACGACTCGCTGGTCCACAGTGAGAAAGATGGGAAGACTGTGTCTGCCATTGGGATCCGCTTCTCTGCTCCCCAGTGGTCTTCTCCAGGAACCAAAGGGGACAAAAGATGTGGTTCCGGAAATCTCAACAGTCCCGTTTCGCTCCGGACCCCTCGTCCTTCAGAGACAGGGGAGGACAGGGTGGATGCCGGCCCAGAGGCAGAGGGGGACTGAAGATTTTTGGGTCGAGAGAACCCTTTTCGGATCGGCCCGCACAGCAGTCCTGAGGGGTTACCCGACTGCTCCACTCTGGTGGCAGTTGGGGGGCGTTTCTCGAGGCACCTAGCAGTTTGGGAGTCCATTACAACGGATCGCTGGGTGCTTCGAATCATATCCGGAGGTTACACTATCCCCTTTCTGAATCTTCCTCTTGGGCCCCAGAGCCTCCCCGATGTCCCACCCAATCAAAGGGAGGCAGCAGCCACAGAAATAAAGCAGCTGCTAGAAAAAAAGAGCAATCCAGCCTGTGTCCCAATATCAATCCAGATCAGGCTTTTACTCCAGGTTCTTTCTAGTGCCATAAAAGACGGGGGACTTGAGACCAATCCTCGACCTGTCCACTCTAAACCTGTCGGTTGCCAAAGAAAAGTTCTGGATGGTCACCATTCAATTCATTCTCCCACTCCTACAGGAGAACGACTGGATGTGCTCTATAGACCTCAAGGATGCGTACTACCACATTTTGATGGACAGACGATCCAGAAGGTTTCTCCGCTTCCGGCTGGGAGCCAGCCACTATCAGTTCAGGGTCCTTCCCTTTGGTCTCACCACAGCCCCCAGGGTGTTCACCAAAGTTATGGTAGTTGTAGCGGCCCACCTGAGGCTTCAGAGAGTACAGGTCTTTCCGTACCTAGACGACTGGCTCCTGACCGCCCCCACCAGGCGTCTACTAAGTTCAGCCAGGAATTACTTCCTTCACTTGGCCTGTCATCTCAGAATCTCAATCAAGCTCAAGAAATCCTCCCTTCAACCAACTCAAATCTTGGATTTCATAGGGGCCAGGTTAGACACAAACCTGTTGAGTGTCTTCCTAACTCCGGACAGGCTTCGAACTTTGACACTCCACGTGCTGGCCCTCCTACAATCCCTGGCTATTCCAGTGGAATTGGTCCTGAGGGCACTAGGTTCCATGGCTGCGGCCATCAATCTGTCACCTCTAGCTCGTCTAAACATGAGGGTCCTACAATGGACCTTGCAGGTTCAATGGTCCATCCTGCAACATCCGCTAAGTGCATCTATCCCCCTCAGCAAGGTTTGCAGGAAATCCCCACTCTGGTGGATCCAGTCCTCGGATCTCCGGGAAGGGCGCCCCTTCTCATTGTCCCCGCCCCAAGCCACGGTGACCACGGATGCTTCTTGCCTCGGGTGGGGGGGGCACTGCATGGGCAGAACCGTCCAAGGCACGTGGACCCACTCAGAGATCTTGTTGCACATCTATGTCCTAGAGATGAGGGCAGCGCTTTTAGCATTGCAAGCACTCCAGGCCCTTCTTCCCTTAGGGACAATTGCAATTCAGACAGACAACATGTCAGTAGTCTGGTATATCAATAAACAGGGGGGAACCAGATCCTAGCCGCTTTGTTGAGTGGCCATGAGAGTTTGGGAATGGGTGATCGCCACCAACCGCTTTCTCATAGCAACACACATCCCAGGTCTGTCGAACATTTTGGCAGACGGGCTGAGTCGAACCATCCTCTCACCATACGAGTGGTCTCTGAACCCAAGAGTAGCGAAGCAAATCTTCCTCAAGTGGGGTCAACTTTGCTGCGATCTCTTTGCGTCACCTTCGAACGCAAAGTGCAGCGAGTACTTCGCTCTACTTCCCCCAGAGATGCTCTAGTGCATGTTTGGCCATCCAGTCTACTTTATGCTTATCCGCCTCTTCCTCTGATGGTAAAATTCTTGCAGAAAGCTCGTCGGTTGGGGAGCAGAGTGATCCTCATAGCCCCATTCTGACCTCGTCAAACGTGGTTCCCTTGCCTATGGTCTCATCTAGGGAATCCTCCATGGATTTTGGATCCCACTCCGGATCTGATATCTCACCCCCTAGGGTTGACAACCCCAAACCTGGACAATCTCAAGCTCACAGCTTGGTTGATCCAGTTCCAATAATAGCTAGGACTCCCGGCATCTCCTCTTCTGTTAAGGCTATTTTAGTAGCCGCTCATAAACCTTCTACTAGGAAGGTCTATAAGAGCAAATGGAAACGTTTTTCGATCTGGGCGGAACATAGAAATTTGGATCCTTTTACAGCCCCGATACCAGCTGTATTAGATTTTTTGTCATATTTATTTGACCAAGGTGCCAACTATTCTACGGTCAAAGTCCAATTAGCAGCGATTTCCCACTTTCATGTGGGAAGTGATCTCGGTCCTTTAGTTTCTTCTAAGATCTGCAAGACTTTCTTAAAAGGTACTTTCTTGTTAAGGCCTCCTGTTAAGGATGCAGTCCATCCGTGGGATTTAACCCTTGATGTTCATCGTGCATACAGCTGCAGTCATAACAGATGTGTTATCCTGCCATCAGGCGGGTCCTCGGTCGGCCGAATTCCAAAGTCTAGGTCCGGCGTCGGTTGTTGTCGCTTCTTCCCTGACGTCAGTGCGGCAGGGGTATAAAAGAACCAGCTGACGCCATTTTCTCCAGTCTTTCTTGCCGCGTGGTGCCCGAAGCAGAAGCAGTTCACAAGTGCCGGTCGGCCAGCTCCTGAGATTTACGAAAATATTTCAGCCAAAGTCTTCTTGAAAGCCAAGTACCCCGTTGTGGAAACTTTTCTTGCCTCAGACCGATGTCAGACAAAGTTAATAATTGCATTTCATGTGGGAAGCAAATACCGCATAAGGATTTCCATTCCTTTTGCATTCCTTGCTTAGGCCCAGACCACAACGTCTCGGCCTGTCGTTTCTGTGCTAGATTCAACAAACGCAGTATTAAGCGTCGGGCGGAGTTCGCCCAACACTATTTTGGTAAAAAAAATTTATTACATTATGTCGTCGGATACTCCGACTCCAGTTTTGACTAAAAGACGCAAAGATAAGGACCGACATACGAGGTCCGCGACTTCTACCGACACCACGCTAAAGCCGGCTACAGGTGCTCCGGTTCTCAGCGAGGCGCCTATGCAGCCCCTGAGTACCGATGATGCTTCTTTGGCGGTGTCTTATGTGCCCGAGGTCGCAGGCTCCTCGGCCCCCACTCCGACTACAGATACCGATGCCACTCTTGGCGGGGAAACTCAGACTTTAGACAGGCCTGCCACCTCTCAAGGTGTCTTCAGGCCTTCCTCTTTTTCCATTAAGGCTTTCACAAAATCTAAAGCAGCCATGAAAACTAAAAGACAAGCTCCACAGAGCCCCTCTCAAGGCCCCATGCCTAAAAAACAGATGCTCAAAATGGCTGAGGATTTGATTACTCTTATCAGGGGTTCTCAACCCCCCTCGGACAAAAGGCCCAGATTGGAGGAAGACTACCCTTCCTCAGACCAAGCCTCTATTACCTCAGAACATTCTGAGGACCAGGAATATTCATATTCCCCTTTTGAAGATTCTGATGCTGAGGGGTCCATTCCCTCGGTCTCCCCCCCTGAGGACTATTCTTTTGGGGAAACCTTACATACCTTGAAGGAACACTTTCACTGGGAAGGCCAAGATTACTCAGATTCCAAGAAAAGGCTCAGGGATTTTCTCTTGCTTCCTCAGCACAGGCCTCTGGCTATCCCTCCTGTCTTGGATATTTTAGATGATGTGTACACCGAAGCCAGCCTCAACCCAGATTCTTTACCTCCAGCTCCTGTTAAACCTGACAGGTATTACTGGGTCCCTGATTCACACCATTTCCTATATAAAAGCCATGCTGCTGACCCAGAAACTATTTCACAGGGTCCCAAGGGAATTAAGGCCTCTACTGCCAAAAACCCATTACCTTCAGAGAGAGATTCCAGAGCTTTAGAAAGGTGGGGGAAAAAGGTATACACCTCGGCCACTTTAACCATGAGGGCATTAAACTGTCAGTTCCATATGTTAAAGTATCAACAGTTTTTGTTATCACAGTTGAAAAGCAAAATGACACAACCTAAACAACCAGATTTAAAGGAGTTGCAGGATTTGTTGCATAGTGCAGAGCAAGTGGGTAAACATACCTTGCAATGTGGTTTTGATGCTTTAGAGGCCTCGTATAGAGCTGCTGTTACAGGGCCTGTCATACGTAGACATGCTTGGCTCAAAGAGCAAACCTTACCAGATCATGTTAAAGCTAAATTACTAGATGCACCTCTTCAAAAAGATGTATTGTTTGGTGTTAAAGCTGAGGAGGTACTAAAGAAAATGGAGGAAAAGGCAAGATCAATGCAAACAGTGAAAGATTTCCTACAGGTACAACCTCCACGTTTCAGCAGAAACTAGCCTTCAAAAAAATTGGTCCTTTCCAGCCACGGACAGACCTCAAAGAGGTAGATAGAGGCGCCCGAGGGGTAGAGGGCAATCTCAAGGATCATTTAGAGCCAGACAATGGCAAGCACCTACACCAAGAGGTGGAGAAGATAGATCACAGTCATTCAGAAAGCAGACACAATGACTTTCCCCTTTGCATGCCAAGCAAAGCTTTAATGGCAGCACCTTTAGGTGGAAAACTGGCATTATTTTCAAAAAATTGGCAATATGTCACAAAAGACAAATGGATCCAGGACATTATAGACAGAGGCTACAGATTCCATTTTCACACCCTTCCAAAAATGAGAGGCATGCCAAACCTGCCACAAAATCAAAGGGCGGAGGCACAAAAACAAATTTCAGCTCTCATGGACATGAACGCTATTCAAGAGGTACTTGCAAACGAACAGGGTCAACGTTTTTATTCCAGACTATTCCTGGTACCAAGGAAGGACAAAGATTGGAGACCTGTTTTGGACTTATCCATCCTAAACACATATTTACTCGTACCAAAATTCAAGATGCTCACGTTACAGCAGCTTCTTCCCATGCTGGGCAAGGAGTCTTAGCTGGTAACATTGGACCTCAAGGAGGCATACCTGCATGTCCCTATCAGACAAGATTGCAGAAGATACCTCAGATTTCTTGCAGGTTCAATCCATTATCAATACTCTGCATTACCCTTTGGCTTATCTACTGCGCCCAGAGTGTTTACGAAATGCCTGACATCAGTAATTGCCTTCTGCAGACTTCAAGGGATACAAATATACCCATATCTGGACGACTGCCTGATCCAAGCGGACAGCAAGCACATACTTCTGAAACACCTGGCTTTTGTAATAAAATTGTTGAAATTTCTGGGATACACAGTCAACAAAAAGAAATCAAAACTAATACCCTCTCAAGCAATAATTTTCCTGGGTGCCAGCTTGAATACAAACACCCAGATGGCCTACTTCACGCCAGAGAAGCAAGGGCAACTATCTCAGTACTTCAGAAAAATGGCAACCTTCACCAGGCTGACTGCAAGGAAAGTCCTGCAAGCTCTGGGATTCATGGCATCTTGCATCCTGCTGATCCCATGTGCAAAGCTGCATAGGAGGAAACTTCAATGGTACCTAAAAAACATATGGTCTCAACACAGCCACAGTTTGGAAACAATTATATCACTCATTCCATGTCTTCAAAAGGAATTTCTGTGGTGGGCTCAAGCATGCCAAAGAAACATAGGTCTCCCCTTCTGCATGCCTCAAGCAAATCAAATCATCACAACAGACACCTCAGACTATGCCTGGGGGGCGCACATAACAGATCAGTGCTTTCAGGGCAAATGGTCCCAAAAGGAGAAGCACCTACACATCAATCAAAAGGAAATGCTAGCAGTACAAAATGCTATTATGGCCGTCAAAGACCTACTGCATCCATGCCAGCTATTGATAAGGACAGACAACACCACAGTGATGTGGTACATAAACAAACGGAGGAACTCATTCATACCCCTTGTGCAGACTAGCCATGTCCCTTTGGAACACGGCTCTGGAATTGCAAATCCAACTTCAAGCACAATTCCTGCCAGGGAAGGAAAACACGCTGGCAGACAACCTAAGCAGAAATATGACAGATACACACGAATGGAAGTTGCATCCTCAAGTTTTCGCAAAGATAATTCAGGCATGGGGTCGGCCAGACATAGATCTCTTTGCTACCCACAGAAATTACCAACTGAAAAAATTTTGCTCAAGAACCTATCATCCACAGGCCTGGAAAGTGGACGCACTTTCTTTCAATTGGACAACATTGACAGTCTATGCCTTTCCACCTCTTCCTCTTCTGCCCAAAGTTCTATTAAAAGCCAGAGCAGAGAGGCCAAAGATGATTCTCATTGCTCTAGACTGGCCAAGACAACACTGGTATCCACTCCTGAAGAGCCTGACGCATTCCCCACCATGGATCCTACCTCTAATGCCTCTTCTGTTGACCCAGCACAACTTCAAAACTCTTCACAGTCAGCTGAAAACCCTCAATCTAGCCGCATAGAGGATTCCTTAATTTCCCAACAGACCCTCCTCTCCATGGAGGTGCAGGATATTATCTTGGAGGCCAGAAGACCTTCTACTAGAAAAGCCTACTCCGCCAAATGGAAAAGGTTTTTGTGCCTGGAATCAGAAAAAGGGCCAACATCCTTGGGTACTAAATTTGCCTCAAATATTACAGTACCTAGCTGAGATGTTAAACAGTGGACTTTCCTTCTCCTCCATCAAGATCCATGCTTCAGCCATTTCTGCACAATACAACACTGATCCTCCTTTATTCTCTCATCCTCTCTTAAGACAGTTCCTCAGAGGGGCTAAGAATATAAAACCCCCAAGGAAACCACCAGTACCTGCTTGGGACCTCAACTTCATTTTAGAAAAACTGACCCTGCCTCCATTTGAGCCAGCTGCTTCAACAGAACTGCAATATTTGTCATGGAAAACAGCCTTACTTCTGGCTATCACCTCAGCACGCAGGGTTTCTGAACTACAAGCCCTCATGGCTGTGCAACCTTTCATCATTTTCCATCAGGACAGTGTTCCTTACGAACTAACCCTTCCTTTATGCTAAAGGTAGTATCCAGTGTAGCCTTGAATCAGACTATCCACTTACCTACCTTTTATCCTAACCCACAAAACAAAGGGGAAAGACTACTACATTCCTTGGACATTCACAGACAACTTCGTTATTATTTGGACAGGACAAAGCCATTCAGAAAATCAGAGCAACTCTTTGTGTCCTATGCTACAGGTGCTCAAGGAAAGGCTATTTCCAAACAGACAATCTCAAAATGGATAACCCACTGCATATGCTTTTTTTACTCATTTCATGGAAAAACTGTACCTACAAGCATCAGATCTCACTCCACAAGGGCCACAGCTACCTCTGCAGCTTTCCTCAGGGGGGTTCCTACCAAGGATATTTTGGAAGCAGCCACTTGGAGTTCTGTGCACACTTTCTCCAAGCACTATCACCTCCCACTATACTCTAAATCTAGAGCGGGCTTTGCCACAGCAGTCTTGCAGGGCATCCTTGCTCCTCCTAGTTCCACTTAGTGCCTGCCACCCCTTTTTAGCTTTGGGATTCTACCCATCTGTTATGACTGCAGCTGTATGCACGATGAACATAGTACAGTTTTGTACCTACCATAAATGTAGATGTTCGAGTGCTAATACAGCTGCAATCCAGGTTTCCCTCCCTCCATCCCCTCTTGGGACAGGCCTTATGACAAACACCTCCTCATACAACCTGATTGGGGTATTCTTTTGTGGTATATTTGCTTGCAAACTACTGTTTTTTGATTGTATTACATTGCATTATTACATAAATTTATGTTTTGCCGTCCTTCTGGGGGCACCTGACATCTGGAGCAAGAAAAACTGAAGAAAATGGCGTCGGCTGGTTCTTTTATACCCCTGCCGCACTGACGTCAGGGAAGAAGCGACGACAACCGACGCCGGACCTAGACTTTGGAATTCGGCCGACCAAGGACCCGCCTGACGGCAGGATAACCCATCTGTTATGACTGCAGCTGTATTAGCACTCGAACATCTACATTTATGGTAGGTACAAAACTGTACTTTCTCCAGGCTCTTACTGGCCCTCCCTTTGAACCTGCAGCTTCGGTGGATCTAAATATTTATCTTGGAAAACGGCCTTTCTCATTGCTATCACTTCGGCTAGAAGGGATTCGGAGCTTCAAGCCTTTTGTGCCAAACCTCCATACCTGGTCTTTCATAAAGACAGAGTTTCCCTCAGGACCAATCCCTCCATTTTGCCTAAAGTTGCCTCCGAGTCCAACATTAATCAATTTATCAATTTACTGTTTTTTTCCCCCAAATTATCATAACAAAGGTGAATACAAATTACATTCTTTGGACGTGCACAGACAATTGAGGTTCTACTTGCACAGGACTGATGAACCTAGGAAGTCTGAGCAACTCCTTGTATCCTTTGCTAAACCCTTTTTGGGTAAACCTGTGTCAAAAGCTACATTGTCCAGATGGATTTCCCAATGTATACTTCTCGTATACGAGTTCTGGCTGAACTGAACCTGAGTTCACGCCCATTCTACTCGATCGATTTCTACTTCTGCTGCTTTTTGGTCCAATGTGTCCTTGGATGACATTTGTTCAGCAGCCACTTGGGCTTCATCCCATACTTTTATTACCCTTTACAAGTGGGATATAATTTCCAGAGGGAGGGCGTCCTTTGGCTCTGCAGTGCTCCGGAATATTCTTCCATGAGGACCTTCCAAGTTTTTGGTAGCTGGGGACTCTATCCCACAGGTTGATGAACAAATGAAGTTAACTACTTCAGATAAGTAAGTTATGTACTCACCATAACGTTCCATCTGAGTAGGTAACTTCATTTGTCAGTAACCAACCCCCCCCCCCCCCTTCTGTCCCCCTAACCTGTAGTTCATCCTTTTAGGATCTTTGTGCTTCCTTTTCCAGATGACATCAGGTTAGGATGTTTAGCTGATCCTTTGTTTTGTAGTATTCTATGATACTATAGCAAACTCGATCTGAGGACAGAGTGGGATGGCAGGGGGTTATGGGTAAGGGGGAGGAGCTTGGAGCTCGGATCTTGGCTGAATAAAGCTGCCTGCTCGGATCCGATACCCCACAGGTTGCTGACAAATGAAGTTATCTACTCAGATGAAACGTTATGATGAGTACATAACTTCTTTGTTTATGCCTTTCCCCCTCTGCCTCACTTCTCCAAGGTACTACTAAAGATCAAACAGGACAAACCAAGGACAATACTGATTGCACCAGACTGGCAACGCCAACACTGGGTACCCCCTCTTGCGCAGTGTGTCACTGCTGGCACCATGGCACCTGCCTCAGACCCCTGCTCTGCTGTCTCAGCAGGAGGGCCAGATTCTGCACCCACAGCTTCAAGCCCTCAACCTGGCAGCCTGGCTAATTATGTGATCTCTCCGTTACCATCCCTCAGTAAGCAAATGATGGATGTCATTCTATAGTCAAGGAGGCCTAGTACTAGAAAATCCTATGCTGAAAAATGAAAAAGATTCTGTTCCTTTCTGTTCCTGGAGACAAACTCAGAGGATGGGCACAGCAGCACCCAATTTACCTCAGATTCTTCAATACTTAACTGAGATGCTTCACAAGGGCCTTTCCTTTTCCTCCATCAGAATTCATGCCTCAGCCATTTTAGCTCATTACAATACAGAACCACCACTCTTCTCTCATCCATTCCTGAAGCAATTCCTTAGGGGGGCCAAAAACTTAAGACCACCCAGGAGAGCCCCTACTCCAGCCTGGGACCTTAACTTTGTATTGGAAAAGCTCACTCTGTCTTCCCTTGGACGTCCACAAACAACTTCGATTTTACTTGGACAGGACCAAATCTCTCAGGAAATCTGAACAGCTGCTGGTTGCATTTGATGCAGGGGCAGAGGGGAAGGCCATTTAAAAGCAAACCATTTCTAAGTGGATAGGCCGTTGCATTCATTTCTGCTGTAAGCACCATGGAAAACCTACCCCAAAGAAGTTAAGACCACATTCAATCAGGGCTGCATCTACCTCTGCAGCCTTTCTCAGAGTTGTCCCTAGCAGGGACATCCTGGAAGCTGCTACCTGGAGTTCTGTACATACCTTCATCAAGCATTACCACTTGCCAATTTTTTTCTAAACCCAGAGCTGGCTTTGCCACTGCAGTCTTGCAGGGCCGTATAGCGGGTCCCAATGCTATCTAATTACCTCCTCCCATCCTTAGCTTTGGGAATCTACCCAAATGTGATGACTGCAACAGTGAAACACAAAGAACATAGCACAGCTGTGTACACTTACCATAAATGTAGATGTTAGTGTATTCACTGTTGCAGTCCAGCCCCCCTGACTTCTATTGACTATACCTCTTGTTCTTGTTTACTGTGCTTAAAGCTTTTTGGTGTATTTGCTTTTTTGTTGGAGGTGTAACCTTGTATATAATTGCTTCCCATTATGGGGGCACCTGACATCTGGCTCAAGAAAAACTGATGTAATGGCTTCGGCTGCATGCTTTATACCCCTGACATCATGGAAGATACGAGAGTAACCGACGCAGGACTCAAGACTTTGATAATCAGGCCGACTGAGGGCTACTGCAAGCAGATAACCGAAATGTGATGACTGCAACAGTGAATACACTCGAACATCTACATTTATGGTAAGTGCACACAACTGTACTTTCTAAAGCATAGCTAAGAGTTTAACAAGTACCTAAAGTGTACCTTAAATCCAAATAATCCTTCCAATTAATACTTTTAAACTAGACATTCTCATTATAAGGCAATTAGTGCTTCACTGGTGAACACCAGTAGTGCTTCAGTTAGAAAAAAACAGTTCAGACAGTCACACTGAACAAAAAGCTCATTAGCAAGTCACTGAATCACAGTTTATTGCTTTGTGTTCCCCTTATCAATCTGGACCACAACACTGTTGCAGAGACACCTACATATAATTGGCTGCACCCATTCTGACACACGTGTGCACGCACAGACACCCATACATCCTACAGAACAGTAGGTTTAGCTTTAAGGGTAGATTGGTCTGATGAAACTGGTGAGTTTCTTTTTTTTGATAGGGTTACTCAAGACGTAGACTGAAGGAAAGCTGTCCACACAGCATACCTTGACCTTGTCAAGGTATTTGATACTATACTCCATGCAATTATAATAAATAAGATGAATGGACTCCAGATTGACCCATACATACATGGTTAGGATGATAGCCAGCTTCTTTGGGACAGGACTCGCACTGTAAGAGTATGATTGCATCCTCCCAGAGCAGTAAGGTGGTCATCAGAGTCTGTCATGGATCTGTGCTTGGGACCTCTAGACTTCAATAGGGGTTCTTCCACTTCCTACATTCTGGTGGTAACAGGACCTGTTCCTTCTACTCCCCTTTTAGTGTCTCCTTCTCTGATCCTGCTTTCAGAGTAGGTAGTGTTGAATCCAGGTTCCCTGCACATACCTTGTTGGAGACAATAGTCTGTCTTCGCCTCTGACAGTGTCTTTTTCTTGTTTGACGCAGTCAGATCTCAACGGGTCCTGTAGATGAGAGTTTAGCTCTGGGGGTGGTCTGGGTTGAATCTCTGATTCTTACAGCAGTCTCTACCTATTGTTGACAGCTCAGCTGCAGAGTTTGCTTCATATCCAAGCTGAGATGGATTTGCAGGAAGGTGATCTGTTGGGGTTTGTGGACCCAAAGAGGCCTTCCTTGGTGCTGGCTTTGGTTTTTGAGGCTTTTGAAAAGATTGTCTCCATTTGGGAGAGGGGGCATCCCACTCCCACCTAGATCTGCCCCAAAAAAAACCTTCCTGCTTCAGGATCTTCAGTTCCCCTTCTGTCTGTTTGGAAAAGTCAGACCCAACTGGCCCCAGTCAAGCCCAGCTTCTGTACTCCTCTGATTTTTTTCCAGTTCCTCTCCAGACACACCTCTCATGAAGGAACACATAATGGTGCAATTTGAAGCATTTGTACTCTCCACAGGAGTCCCTCACAGATGGCACTGACCGTAACAGGGAAGCGTTCCCATGATCTCCCTTGGAACACATCATGTTAGATTTCATTGAATTACTCAGACAGGCAGCTTGATCCAACAACACTCCAGTGTTTCTCAAGGGCTTTGGGTCTGGCTCATCTGCATCCTGGGTAGTCCCCCCCCCCCCCCCAGAACAATTTAGTCATTTTTGTGTCCCAGCAGGCTTGGGAGGAGCCCGACATGGTGGAACTATCAGCCTGAGAAATGTTTAGTATCCCCCAGGGATAGGGCCCACTGGGTTGGTGGTGTGGTTGTGGAGTCAGAAAGCAAGTATACACTTAACATGTGCTCTGCATGCATTGAACTATTTGACCCACCTGACTCATCTGCAGAAAAATTTGACTAAAATCACAAAGCCACTCTTTGGTACCACAACAGCTCTGCAATCCATTTCAAATGTGTCTCTGCACATATTGTCCAAAACTGTGGATGGCATATTGAGAGAGCAAAAAGTACCAGCACTGCCATCCATCACCATGCCTGGATGCGTCTTTGCAGTGAACTTTGTTGCACTTTCTGAATGCCCCTTTTGATGGTCCTCCCTTTTTGGAGCCAAGGTTAAGGATACTCTTAACAGGAGTGATTTAAGAGGAAAAAACTCACTGCCATCAGAATCTGTTTTTCCAGCCTGAATCGATCTTTCTCATCAGAAGGGGGGGGATACCTGTAGTTCCACAAGTCCCAGAGTTTTGCCAGAGTCTCCAGGAGATGGATCCCACTTGGAGCAAGGGGGGGGGGGGTGCCAACGGACATTGCCGTAGAGGTAGAGAATGTCCACAACACCAAAGTTTTCACTGTCCATTTATTGACAAACCCCTTAAGCATTCCTGAATGCTTGCCTGATTGTCCTACTCTGGAGGCAGTTGAGAGAGACACTCATCTCTGCACCCATATGCCTGGTCAGTCATCATTCATATTGGGTGCTGAAAGTCATAACTAGAGGCTAGGTTATTCCCTCTCTATCTTCCCAAAATATAAGCTTAAAGTCCCTTCCAGACATTCCATCACCAACAGTGATGGACAGCAGCTCTAGAGACCTTAAAGCTGCTAGACAGCAAATAATCCAGGAAGTCCCATCAAACCACAGAGGATCCTGAGTCTACTCAAGGTTCTATTTAGTGCAAAAAAAAAAAAAAAATGGACCTCAGGTCAATCTTGAACCTCAGTCAGTGTAACACTTGTGTAAAACAGATGACATGGATGGTCATGGAGCAGTCCATATTTCTTCAACTGAGACAGGATCACTGGATATGCTTAGTAGTCCTTGAGGACTCCTCTCACTTCAAGATAGCCAGGCGGTAGAGGTGGTATCAAAGCTTTTGGCTGGGAGCAAGTCATTTTCAATTCAGAGCACTGCCATTTGACCTCACCACATCACCCCCTCCCCAAAGAACATGGCAGTAATAGCTGCACAACTCTCACTGCAGGGGTAGTGGGTTCTGGGTGTTTCCTTATCTAGACAGCTGGCCTATAATAGCCATCACAAATGAAGCCCTCATTCAAGCTTTAGACTGTGCACTCTGCCTGTACTTGTCCTTGGGAATCGCATTCAGTTTGGAAAACTGTACTGGAGCCAGTTCAAGCATTGGAATTTATAGGGTGCCACCTGGGCACTATCTGTCAGATTACTAAACTTCCAACAACCAGAATGCATCTGACACAGTCCAACGCAGTAGCTTTAAAAGTGTTTAAACTAGCCTTGCTTTATGTGGAAGTTTGTTGAGATGCATGTACACTTTAGATAAGTCTCCTGCATTACAGCCTATAGAGCAAAAGATGTCCTTCCATTTTACTGTTGCAGTATTCATTACAGTATGGATCCCCTGCCAAGGGCAGCCTTCCATCCAGCCAGTATACCGAAGCATTTAGTTTTCTTTAAGGTATGCCATACGTCAAACTTGTGCTTCTCTCGTAGCATAGGGCATAAAGGTGACGTGCAGATGTACCAACCCTGGAACTTCTTTGCCGCCAGTCTGAACACCATCTCTCAACTGTCTGTCCGTTCCATTGCTGGCTCACCAAGCTGTTGCAGATAAGTGCCCCATTGGGGTTTATTGTATCTTATCTTTTTATTGCTTGTGGGGTTTCCTGTTCAAGAAAGGTAAATGCCAGTGTGGGACATACATTCCCCATAAAGACTGTCACGAGCAGTGCTTGTTTTGCCTCTGTGCTTCTCGTGACCATACATCCTGTTCAGCTTCAGGCCTTTGTTCCCAAGACCCATAGTAGTAGGCTTTCTTCTTCAGTTTGTATCTGGAGGATCAGCATCATAAGCTGTTAGCTAACAACACAATGGAAGGAACTTCCCGCTGCAAGGGGCAGCTATCTGTGAAGAATGCTGTCAAGAAATTTGGCTGGATTCTTCTGCTGTACACCTCCATTCTAGACGTCTCTCCTGAAGCGAATGAAAGTCCGAGGTTCGCCCGGCTCCATCGTTGGATTCTTTGGCTGTGACGAGTTTGGAGGTTGCCAGAGATCCGACCTTAGGCACGTCCTTGGAGTCCTTGACGTTCAGGGGAATCCCAGTTGGTCATTTCTGAGAGGAGTAGGGGTGTTCTTTAATTTTGGTCAGAGAAGAACTCCTTAATACAGTTATTGAATGCCGTATGGATTGAACCCTTCTACATTTTATAAGGCGGATATCCCCTTTAAAGAAAAAGCAGAAAACTAAACCTATTATTCCAGCTCCTAAGGACCCACAGAGTGAATGGCACAATTTCACTTGGGTTGTTTAATGTTTTGATGGCTTTAAAACCTCCTCAGGAAGTTTCTGTTCCAGCTTCTCCTTGGTCTTGTACTCCCCTTAAAAGACCCAGGGAACAGGATTCCTCTGAGGAGGAGGTGGATTCAGATGAGGAATCCCTTGCTTTACTCCTCTCAGATTCCTTGTTTAGATTTATGGGTCTAAGGAAGAGGGATCTACTAGTCCTGATCCTCCTTTTGAGGAAATTTCTTTTGGGGACACAGTCTGTAGAGTGATGGAGTTTTTTAAATGGGATTGCTCTCACGTTTCTGAAGTACAGAAAAGGTATTATGAGCTCCTGCTGATGAATTCTCCCAGACCTTCTGCTGTCTCTCCTGTTTTGGCTGCCTTGTTGGATGTCTTTTCTAATGCTTCTAAGGCTCCTGACTCCCTTCCCCCAAGAAACCTGACAGGTTTTATAGGTTGCCTCAGGACTGTAAATTTCTTTACAAGTGCCCTTCTCCTGAGCCTTCGGTGGTGTCTATGGCTTCTGACAAGCCATCTCAATTGCCACCCTCCTCTAAGTTACTGCCTTCTAATAAAGATAGCATAACCATGGAAAGGGTAGGGATAAAGGTTTATACTTCTACTACTTTATCTTTTAAGGCTGTCAGTTGTCAGACCCGTGTGTCCAGGAACATGAAGGCTGCTCTTTCCCAGGCCTGTCGGGTAATTTCTGATCTTCGAACTCTAAAAGGAAGACTTCTGCTCTTTCCTTGTTAGGGACTTCCTTCCAGGTGGCTTGTCATTCTAACGTGTAGTTATGATGCAGCAAATGCTTTGTCTAGGACTGCTGCTTTTGGGTCTGTGATGAGATATTCTTGGCTTCGGCTTCAACCTTTCTGTGATGATAGTAAGGCTAAGTTGATGAATGCTGCTCTGGATAATAAATATTTGGTGAAGCTGCTCTTGGTTTAAGTCTGTTCAGGATAAGGCAAGGCTTTACAGGAATTTAAACGTGTTTTTGTTTCCCCAGTACCGAAGTTTCAGAGCAATTACCCCAATAAGCCAGTCTTTGTTCGTAGGCAATATTGCCCTCCCCAAGGGCAAAAAAGATGGGAAGCGGGCTCCTTCTGCTAAAGCTACTCAAGCTTTTGTGCCCCACAAGTCTCCTTTTCCTGATAAAACCAGGTGCTGTCTGACTATCCTATTATTCCCATCCGCATTCCACTTTGTTAATCTTTCTCTGTCTCCCTGTTTGGTTAAAGATTACTCAGGACTCCTGGGTTTTGTCCTTTATCCGCCAAGGGTATTTTATGGTCTGGAAACCTCTTCCTCCTTTTGTGGGAACAGCTGCCCTTCTTTCCAGTGGTGCTTCAGTATCTTTTGACTGCGGGTACTATTCAAGAAGTTCCAGTTATCCAAAGGTGGAGGGGATTTTGCTCCAGAATATTCCACAATGTTCTTCGTGTTTCACTGTTGCAGTCATTACATTTGGGTTATCTGCTTGCAGGTAGCCCTCAGTCGGCCTGATTAACAAAGTCTTGGGTCCTACGTCGGTTGCTGTCCCTTCTTCCATGACGTGAGGTCATCAGGGGTATAAAACATACAGCCGATGCCATTACATCAGTCTTTCTTGCCGTGCGGTGCCTGAAGCAGAAGCAGTTCGCAAGTGCCGGTCGGCCAACTCCTGAAATTTCCGTTTTCGAGTTTCAGAACCGAAGTCTTCAACTACAGCTAAGTACCCTGTTGGGGAAACTTTTTCTTGTTCCTCACCGATGTCAGTAAAAGTTAATTGCATTACTTGTGGAAAGCAAATACCTCCTAAAGATTTTCATTCGTATTGTATTCCTTGCCTAGGCCCTGACCACGACGTACCTTGCTGTCGGTTTTGTGCTTTATTTAATCAGCGCACTATCCATCGGTATATTTTCACCTCTATTTCGGTTCTCTGTTCAGTTATCCAGAAATGTCGTCGGTTAGCCATCCGACTACCGAGATTCCGAAAAAACGCAAAGATAAAGACAATCAGGCCACCAAGGTCCAAAACTGCCTACGACGCTTCTAAGCCAGTCTCTAGTTCGCCGGTACACAGTGAGGCACTTTTTCAGCCCCTGATACCCACTACTTCTTATTCGCAGGCCTCTACTGAGACCCATTTGGAGGCCGGTATGCCGCGAGATGCTTCAATTATGGAACTCGCTGATGTCTCTACCTTGGATGGGTCCGGAGCCTCTGTGCAGGTACCGGCTTCTGAGGGTGTATTCAGGCCTATGGACTTGCATTCTAAACAGACGCCTTCTTCTTTACTTAGGCCTAAGTCTCGATCCATGCCTAAAAAGACGACCAGGCCACATGCTCAGGCCTCTGTGCCTAAAAAACAAATGATAAGAATGGCTGAAGATCTAATAACTCTAATCAGGGGTAGCCAACCCCCTCCCCCCTTCTAAGAGGCCGAAGACTGAAGTTGATTATGAATCTTCTGATCAGGATTCTGTTTTTTATGATTCTTCTGATGATCTGAATTTGCCCTTATCTACTTATGAAGATTCTGATGCAGAGGACTCCATTCCCTCTGCTTCCCCTCCTGAGGATTTTTCTTTTGGGGAAACCTTACATATACTATAAGGTAACATTTCCACTGGGAAAGCCAGGATTTTTCTGATTTAAAAAAGAGGCTTGGGGATTTCCTTCTACCTCAGCATACGCCTTTAGCTATTCCTCCTGTACTAGACATTGTTGGTGATGCTTTTTCGGAATCTAGTTTGGCCCCTGATTCCCTGCCTCCTGCTCCCAGAAATCCTGACAGGTACTACAGGGTCCCGGAGTCCCACAAGTTCCTTTTTAAAAATCCTATTGCAGATCCAGAGGCTATTTCACAGGGCCCCAAGGGCATTAAGGCTTCTACTGCTAAAAATCCTACCCCTTCTGATAGACTCCAGGGCGCTGGATAGATGGGGTAAGAAGGTTTACACTTGTGCAACCTTGGCCATTAGGGCTTTAAACTGCCAGTTTCATATGTTTAAGTATCAGCAACATGTTATTGGACTGCTTAAACAGGAAATGATGTTGATTCTTGACTGTGTGAAAAGTAAAGAATTGCAGGATTTAATGCATTCTGCTGAACAAGTTGGAAAACATACTTTGTAATGTGGTTTTGATTCATAAGATGCCTCTTGCAGGGTTGCTGTTACCTGGTCTGTGCTCAGAAGGCATGCTTGGCTTAAGGAGCAATCTATGTCTGATCATGTTAAAGCTAAATTGTTGGATGCTCCTATAAATCAGGACCGCCTGTTTGGCAACAAGGCTGAGGAAGTTTTTAAAAATATGGAAGATAAAACTAAATCTATGCAAACTGTTAAAGATTTTTTACAAGTTCAACTTCCTAGATTTAGTAGGCACTGGCCCTCTAAGAATTGGTCCTTTCCAGGTCTTCTCAAGCCAAACCCAGACACAGCAAAAAACCCAGGTTTCAGTCCCAGGGGACACGGAACTAAGCAGTGGGGGGCCTCCACTTCCAAATCTGCGAATAATAAGACTCCCCCGTATGGTAAACTGTCTCAATGACTTCCTTTTAAAATTTCCAAGCACTTATCAACTGACTGCCCCTTTGGGGGGAAAGATTGCTCTTCATGCAAAGAATTGAGAACTCATTACCCAAGACAAATGGTTTTAAATCTAGTGTCCCAGGGATACCGATTTCACTTCCACACGTTGCTAACACCAAGCGGGTGGCCAGACCTACCCCCAAATCAGTGGGCAGAGGTCCAAAAACAAGTACTTTCTCTCTTAAGCATGGGGGCTATTCAACTGGTACCAGAAGAGGAAAAGGGACAAGGTTTCTACTCAAGACCTTTCCTGGTATCCAGAAAAGACAATTCATGGCATCCTATCTTGGACCTGTCTACTCTAAACACCTTTTTGGAGATTCCAAAATTCAAGATGCTGACTCTTCAGTTACTTCCTACGCTAGGCAAAGATGCCTGATTGGCAGCACTAGATTTAAAAGAAGCATACCTGCACATCCCAATCAGGGAATCTTGCAGAACATACCTACGCTTCAGAGCAGGCTTACACGCACTATCAGTTCTCTGCACTGCCCTTTGGCTTATCTACTTCGCCCAGGGTATTCACAAAGTGCCTAGCTCCAGTTATTGCATTTTGCAGGCAAAGAAATATTCAAATATACCCATACCTGGCCGATTGTCTAATTCAGGCAGAAAGCTAGAACATACTTTTGAATCATCTGGTCTTTGTACAAAGGGTTTTAACTTGTCTGGGGTACACCATAAACGAAAAGAAATCACACCTGGTACCCTGTCAACAAATTATATTCCTGGGAGCAAGCTTGAATACACCTTCTCAGATGGCTTACTTCACGCCAGAGAAACAAATTCATTTGACAACCTAACAAGTGGCCACAAAAACCCTGCTATCTGCAAGACAGATACGGCAAGCCTTGGGGTTCATGGCCTCCTGCATTCTTCTAATTCCATATGCAAGACTGCATATGAGGAAACTACAGTGGTATCTAAAAAGCCTATGGTGTCAACTTTCTCAAGACCTGGAAACAATGATTCCTATCATACCTTGCCTACTCCTAGAGTTTCTTTGGTGGGCAGATGCCTGCCACCAAAACAAGGGACTACCTTTCACAACACCCCCTGCCTCACAAACCCTAACTACAGATGCATCAAACTATGCATGGGGGGCTCACCTGGCAGGGAAGTGCATTCAGGGCAAATGGAGCCCAAGTCAAATGCACCTGCATATCAATCAAAAAGAAATGTTAGCTGTACAGAATGCTCTGACAACCTTCAAGGGACCACATTCTTCCAGGACAACTAATGGTAAAGACAGGCAACACCACTGTTATGTGGTACATAAACAAGCAGGGGGGTACACATTCTTACCCCCTCTGCAGACTAGCCATGGCATTGTGGAACACAGCCTTGAGCTACCAAGTGCATCTACAAGCTCAATTCCTGCCAGGAAAATTAAATACACTGGCAGGCGGACTAAGCAGAAACCTCATGGACCCACGCGAGTGGAAACTGGAACCAAGGATTTTCAACATGTTGACAAGCAAATGGGGAAGCCCAGATATAGACCTGTTTGCCTCTCCCCAGAACTACCAGTTGGACAAGTTTTGCACAAGGACTCCCCACAAACAAGCCTGGAAAGTGGATGCTCTGTCCTTCAGCTGGAAGAACCTACCTGTCTATGCCTTCCCCCCTCTGCCTCTGCTCTCCAAAGTACTACTAAAAATCAAACTGGACAAACCAAGGATGATTTTGATTCCTCCAGACTGGCTGCACCAACACTGGTACCCCCTCCTTCGCAGTGTCACTGTTATCTCCATGGCATCTGCCTCAGACTCCATCCCTGCTGTCTCAGCAGAACCAGATTCTGCACCAGCAAACCTGTGATGGATATCATTTAGATTTTACAATACTTAACTGAGATGCCTATCTTTTCTCATTTAAACTCATCCACTGCTCAAGCAGTTCCTCAGAGGGGCCAAAAATTTGAGACCACCCAGGAGAGCTCCAACCCCAGCCTGGAACCTTAACTTTGTCTTGGAGTAACTCACTACCTCCTTTTGAGCCAGCTGCTACTGCAGACTTAAAATTTCTTTCTTGGAAAACAGCTTTCCTTTTAGCAGTCACTTCAGCTAGAAGGGTATCTGAATTACGGGCCCTTACGGCAGTGGAGCCTTTCATCATCTTTCATGCGGACAGTGTCCCTCAGAACCAATCCATCCTTCATGCCCAAGGTGGTATCCAGTGTGGCTCTTAATCAGTCCATTCATTTGCCAACCTTCTTTCCCAATCCACAGAATAAAGGGGAACAGATACTGCATTCCTTGGATGTGCACAGACAACTTAGATTCTACTTGGACAGGACTAAACCTCAAAGGAAATCTGAACAACTGCTGGTGGTATTTGCTGCAGGGGCAGAGGGGAAGGCTATTTCAAAGCAAACCATTTCTTAATGGATAAGCCCTTGCATTCATTTCTGCTATAAGCACCATGGAAAACCTATCCCCCAGGGGATCAGACCTCACTCCACCAGGGCTGCATCTACCCTCTACAGCCATTCTCAGAGGTGTCCCTACCAGGGACAATCCTAGAAGCTGCTACCTGGAGTTCGGTACATACTTTCACCAAGCATTATCATTTGCCAACTTTCTCTAAATCCAGAGCTGGCTTTGCCACTGCAGTCTTGCAGGCTCTTATAGCTGACCCTAATGCTATCTAAATTCCTCCTCCCGACCATAGCTTTGGGAATCTACCCAAATGTAATGACTGCAGCAGTGAAACATGAAGAGCATAGTACAGTTGTGTACACTTACCATAAATATAGATGTTCAAGTGTATTCACTGTTGCAGTCCTGCTTACCCTCCCTCCAGTCCCATAATTTCTTTTGGCTATACCTCTATTTTCCTTTACTATGCTTAAAAGCCTTTTTGGTGTATTTGCTTTTTTATTGGAGGTATATCTTTGTGCTTTTATATCTAATTGCTTCCCATTAGGGGGGCACCTGACATCTGGGGCAAGAAAAACTGATGTAATGGCGTCTGCTGCATGTTTTATACCCCTGACGACCTGATGTCATGGAAGAAGGGACAGCAACCGACGCAGGACCCAAGACGTTGTTAATCAGGCCGACTGAGGGCTACCTGTAAGCAGATAACCCAAATGTAATGACTGCAACAGTGAATACACTCAAACATCTACATTTGTGGTAAGTGTACACAACTGTACTTTACTAGGAAAGAGTGTACTTTGAGTCCAATTTTAGACTTCTGTCATCTAAATACATTTCTGAAGGTTCTTTCTTTTTGAATGTTATCTCTTCAGACTTTGTGCCCTCTTTTGCTTCCTTGGGCTTATATAGTGTCTGATTGCAAGGATGCTTATCTCCAGATCCCAATTCATCCCCTTTTCAGTAAGTTTTTACATTTCTCTGTTGCTTCTTTGCATTTTCAGTTCTCTGCTTTGCCCTTTCTACTGCCCCAAGGGTATTCAACAAATCCCTCGCTCCTGTAATTGTTTTTTGCAGTGTACAGAGGGGATCCAAGTTTTTCACTACTTGGACGACCTCCTGTTTTAGGCATCCTCTCCAGAGGCATTATTTCAAAATCAACATTTTGCAATTTCCCCTTCTGCAATGCCTGGGGTTCAGTGTAAATTTCAAAAAGTCCTTTCAGACTCCTCATCAGAATTGTGTCATTCTGAGGTGCAGGATCCAGACTTTACCTGTGCTGGCATCTCTGCCTCCTCCCAAGGCCTTAACTCTCATTTCCCTTTTTCATCTCCTTCTTCTGGCTTCACTAACAGCCAGAGAATTTGAGAAATCTGGGATGCATGGCCTCCACTATTCCTATGCTCCCTCTAGTCATGCTGCACATGGGAAAGTTTCATCAGTGGTTTCTGAAGTCAGTTTGTTTTCAACATGCATGCTCTTCCCCGTGAATTTGTTCCTCTTCTGCCTTGTCTCAAGAAGGAACTTCTGTGGTGGAGTCGTCAGTTGAAACTCAGTCCAGGGCTCACTTTTCAGCCATCTGTCCCATCTCACGAGCTGTTGACAGATGCTTCAGACGTGGGATGGGGAGTAGCATTTGGCACCTTAAAGGTGCAGGGGGTCTGGGCAACTCATCGCCAAGAACAACACATCATTGTCAAAGAAATGAGAGCTGTTCTGCTGGCTCATCGGGTTTTTCATAATTTCTTCTCCCTAGGACCTCTGATGGTGTTTACAGGCAATACCACAGTGATGTGATATGTAAACAGGGGAAAGTGACAAGGTCCTATCTTCTTTGCCAGTTGGCTCTCCTAGTGTGGGAACTTGCAGTCCAGTATCAACTGACTCCTCAAGCAGTTTACTTTCCCTCAGGTCAAGACATTGTGACAGAAATGGATGCTTCACAGTGATGTTTCTGGGCATTGTCCACCAGTGGAGTACTCCTCAAATAGATATTTTTGCATCCCTTCTGAACAGACAACTTCCTCTGTTTTGTGAAGGTCCTCTGGTTTGGAAGGCGGACGCCCTATCCCCTTTTTGAAGAGGATGTTTCTTTACACCTTTCCTCCCCTTCCTCTCATTCCAAACGTCCTGTTCAAATTTCAACAAGATGCTCCCAAAATCTTGTTGGTGACTTCCTTTTGGCCGAGACCGCATTGGTTCCGTCTTCTGCATTTAGCCAAAGATAGTCATCACAAGTTATCTCACAGGGTGGATCTACTTGCACAAGACAAGGGATCTCTCATCCATCCCCATCTGTCCACTCTTCTGCTGACACTGTGGTTGATAGGATTATGATTCCACATACACCCTTTTTTTCAGAGGACGTGCCTTTCGGTCCTGCAGGAGGCCAGGAAACCCAGTAGTAGGAAGACTTATCCAGATGAGAGGTTTTCTTTGGTGTTTTTCTTGTAACCTGGATCCACTTTTTGTGGATGTTCCTTTGATTCTTATCTGTGTGAACTGTTCACTGCTGGGATGGCTTATTCTTCTGTTAAAGCCCACTTATCAGCTATCTCTGCTTGCACGCCTTCATCACCTCCTTTAGCTTCTAGATTTGAAGTCAAACAGTTTCTTAAAGGTGTTCTACATTTTTGCACCCCCCCCCCCCCAGTTTTTTTTTTTTTTGTTTGTTTTTTTAGAAAAATTGACCCAGGCTACTTTTGAGCTTGCAGCTTCAGCTTCCTTGCAAGATTGCTCTTGGAAGACTGTACTTTTGTTAGCCCTTACTTCTGCCAGACACATGTCTGAGTTTCAAGCCCTTATGGCTTGTCCTCCCATTTTCATTTTTCATAAGGATAGGGTGACCCTTTGTACTACTCCTTTTATGCCCAAGGTGATGAATGGGAGACTAAGACTTTTCATAAATCTGAGCAGCTGTTTCCTTTCATCCTAGATCCTTAGGTTTAGCTGTTTCCAAGCAAAGTGTTTCTTCTCAGATTTTAAAGCCATTTCTTTTTGTTGTTCCTTTCATGGTAGGTGCCTTGTTTCTGTTTAAGGCTCATTCTGTTGCTACTTTGTTTTTTTTTTTCTAGAGGTTGGATACTCACTCTATTCTTGAGGCAGCTACCTGGACTCTGTGTTTGCATTTACCAAGCACTACAAGTTGGATAGAATTTCCAGAGCTAGAGCTGGTTTTGCTAGAGACATCCTTCATGGGTTCTTGGAGAGCTCTGTTGGTCCTTTCCTCTTCCCTGTCTTCTTCCCGAGCTTTGGCACTCTCCCTATTGTAATGAGTACTGCAACAGTGAAATGGAAGGACACAGTACAGTTGTGTAAAATCTTACCATAACTGTAGATGTCCTCTTCACGGTTACAGTATTCATAGGTTCATAGATTAGTACTAAGCTAACTGCCCTTGCGAGCCATTGTAAGCCTAGCCAGTTATCCTTTGGGAGACTCAAACCCTGCACCTTGTGTTTGTAAGGCAAACACTTTAACCATTAGGCCACCCTCCCAACCCTCCCTCCCTCTCTCCCTCCACCCCCTGGTCCATTTCTCTTCTGGATGTACTGATAGCCTCTCTACTCCTTGGACTGATATTCCTACTGGGGGCCCTCAGTTCTGAGGTTGGTACATCCAGATGTCACCTTTAGGTCCTATGCTATGGGAGGAGCATATGTGTGACGTATGGCATATCTTAAAACAACCTAAAGGCTTTGGTATACTGGCTGAACGTTGGGGCACCCTTGGCAGGGGATACCTATTGTAATGAATACTGCAACAGCGAAGAGGAGGGCGTCTGCTGTTATAAGATTTTACACAACTGTACTGTCTGTGTTAAAGATGATGTATTCATTGTTTTTCAGGTGTTAAAACATGCCTTAAAATGTGCCTTGGTGTGGGGGCTGATATTATTTCTAGAAATGCAGCATGATCAGTGGTGGTTAGGAGGTATGCATGGTTGCACTCCTACAATTTTTCTGATGAGTTATAAAATGAGATTGAATGCTCTTTTTGATTCTGATTGTGTTTGGTGCAACAGCTAATCAGATCCTTAAACACTGGGATTACAGAGGCAAATTGATGCAAGGAGTGTTGAAAATGTTCCATATTCCAAGTTCTCCAACTTTAAGCAAGATAACCTATGGTGACCTAACAAGCAGAAGTACCAGCCGAAGAAGAACCTAAACAGTAAAAGGAAACGGCAGGTCAACAACTCCACCAAGCCAAACAAGGCAGGGTTCCTTTCCTAAAAAGGATACCTTCCTTCCAACTTAAGACTGTACCGAGGTGCAGTACCCACCTTTATCAACTCCCCCATTGGGTGTCTTGGTTATCAAGTTAGCTGTCAATAAGGTGGTCTGGCCATCAGTGGTTTCCGACAAATGGGTGCTAAGCATTGTTGGCATGAGTTACAGATGGCAGTGGAAAGGCCATCCATTTCTATTCAAGGGGAGTCCCCCTCACTTGCTGGACCAGACTTTATTTCCTCCTATTGTGCAGCAAGTGCTGGACTCAAATGATAGAACTGGTCCCCCCTTCGGAGAGAGTGAGAGATTTCTGCTTCAGAATTTTCTACTCCTCAAAAATGAGCAGTCTCGGAGGCCAGTGTTGGACCTTTCTTTTCTGAATATGTTTGTAAAGGTCCACAAGTTTATGTTGCTGAGCCTCTAGACAGTCCTTCCTCTCTTGCTGGACAGCTGCTTCAGGGTGACCCTGGATTTGAAGGATGTTTATCATATCTCCATTGATCATCGCTTCAAAAGATATCTTGAGATTTATTGTCTGTTGTGCAGTATTTTCTGTATTGCCTTTTGGGCTATCCACTGTACCATGTTCACCAAATGCCTTTCTCCGGTAGTGGCCCACTGTCAGATTCTGGGCATTCACATCTTTCCAGATTTGGATGACTTTGCTGATCTGTGCACAGTCTGTGTTCAGGTGTAAGGAATTGCCAGAGAAGGTCTTTACCTTACTCTCCCATCTAGAGTTCAAGTTGAACCTCCGAACGTTTTCCGACACCCTTACAAAGACTAGTCTTTCTGGGGTGCTTGATCAGTTTCAACAAGAGAATAGCCTTTCTGCCTGAAGAACAGGTAACCTGTAAATGGTTCATCTCCCAGGCCCATATTTACACTTATCAAGGTTATCACAACTCGTCAGAGATTTGGGATGCATGACTAGGCCTTAAAAAGGCCCTTGTGGTGGTTAGCCTAGTAAACACCTATGAACCTATGACAAGGTCCTGTCATACCAGGCAGTGTTTCCGCAGTTCTCCAAGAGGAATGTTGCCTCAGCGAAAGAATTCCTAAAAAATTGTTGGGCTGATGACGTCCATGACCATCATGAAACCAGTGAACCTGTTTTCACGTGAGAAAAATTGGCAGTTGTTGGACCAACCTTCTCCATTCCTTGGAATCCTAGTTGGCGGTGCTGTCCTTCATCAGATTAAAGTTTCTGTTCCCTGGAATTCCAGGTGCCATTCCCGCCCTTCATGAGATGAGAGTTAACAGTGGTGGAGAGATCAGTTGGGTATCCATCCAGGCCTTCCATGTTCCCCTCCAGTGCCAATACAAGCAGTCCAGACAGATTTGTCTGATTTTTGCCTGGGAGCTGTATGTTAATGGGGATGCAAACCACTCTGGGCCCAAGGATGCATGGAAGCACATCAGTATCTTGGAGAAGTTGACCGTGATTGATAACCTTGAAAGTCCTTCACCACCTGTGGACTCCAAGACCTCTTCTGTTATGGTCAACAGCACAGTGATGTGGTACCTCAACAAACAAGGGGATACAAGCCCTTGCCCCTCTGTGCCTCCTGGTAGTGATAGCCTAGGAGCAGGCTTGTCTGTTTTCTCTGACTCTTCAGGCACCATGCATATTGTCAGTGTGGAACGTAATGGCAGACAGATTAAGCAGGTATAGTTCAGACCAGCATGAGCTCAAGGCAGTGGTGTTTCAGGATATAGTCCAGATCTGGAGAATGCTTCAAATAGATCTGTTCATTTCCTTTCAAAACCAAAAGCTGGAAAAATACTGTTCCAAACATCCTTGCAGCCATGCTTGGAGGGCAGGAGCCTTTATGTTCCCTTGGACAGGAATGATGTTCTTCGTGTTTCACTGTTGCAGTCATCACATTTGGGTTATCTGCTTGCAGTAGCCCTCAGTCGGCCTGATTAGCAAAGTCTTGGGTCCTGCGTCTGTTGCTGTCCCTTCACCCATGACGTCAGGTTGTCAGGAGTATAAACCATGCAGCCAACACCATTACCCCAGTGTTTCTTGCCATGCAGTGCCCGAAGCAGAAGCAGTTCACAAGTGCCGGTTGGCCAACTCCTGAAATTTTCCTTTTCAAGTTTCAAAACCGAAGTCTTCAACTAAAGCGAAGTACCCCATTGGGGAAACTTTTTCTTGCTCCTTACCAATGTCAGTAAAAGTTAATTGCATTTCTTGTGGAAAGCAAATACCTCACAAAGATTTTCATTCGTACTGTATTCCTTGCCTAGGCCCTGACCACAACATACCTTACTGTCGGTTTTGTGTCTTATTTAATCAACGCACTGTCCGTCGTCTGTATATTTTCTCCTCTAAATATTTCTGTTCTTGGTTCAGTTGTCCAGCAATGTCGTCGGTAAGCCATCCAACTACTGGCATTCTGAAAAAACACAAATATAGAGAGAGGCCGGCTAGGTTCAAAGCTGCCGACGACGCTTCTCCTAAGCCAATCGCCGGTTCTCAGTGAGGCGCTTTAGCAGCCCCTGATACCCGCTACTTCTGATGCGCATGCCTCTACTGAGACCATTCGGAGTCTGGTATGCCGCCAGATGCTTCAACTGTGGAACCTGCGGATGTCTCTACCTTTGTAGGTCTGGAGCCGCTGTGCAGGCACCGGCTTCTGAGGGTGTATTCAGATCTACAGACTTGCATATTAAACCGATGCCTCCTCCTTCCTTAAGGCCTAAACCTCGAACCATGCCTAGGAAACCTATGCCCAGGCCGCGTAGTCAGGCCTCTGTGCCTAAAATACAAATGCTAAGAATGGCTGAAGACCTTATAACGTTAATCAGTGGAAGCCAACCACCCTCTTCTAAGAGGCCTAGAACTGAATTAGTTTATGAATCTTCTGACCAGGATTCTGAAATTTCTGTTTCCTCTGATGAACAGGATTTACCCTTATCTACATATGAGGATTCTGATGCAGATGACTCTATTCCCTCTGCTTCCCCTCCAGAGGATTTTTCTTTTGGTGAAACCTTGCACATTCTAAGGGAGCATTTCCACTGGGAAAGCCAGGATTTTTCCGATTCAAAAAAGAGACTTGGGGATTTCTTACTCCTGCCTCAGCATAGGCCTTTAGCTATACCTCCTGTACTAGACATTTGTTGATGATGCCTTTTCGGAATCAGTTAGGCCCCTGATTCCTTGCCTCCTGCTCCCAGAAAGCCTGACAGATATTACAGGGTTCCTGATTCTCACAAGTTCCTTTTTAAAAATTCTATTGCGGATCCAGAGACTATTTCACAGGGCCCCAAGGGTATTAAGGCTTCTACTGCCAAAAACCCTACCCCTTCTGATAGAGATTCCTGGGTGCTGGATAGATGGGGTAAGAAGGTTTACACTTCTGCAACCTCTGCCATTAGGGCCTTAAACTGTCAGTTTCATATGTTAAAGTATCAACAACATATTACTGGATTGCTTAAACAGAAAATGATGTTGATTCCTGACTGTGCTGAAAATAAGGAATTACAGGATTTAATGCATTCTGCTGAACATATTGGAAAACATACTTTGCAATGTGGGTTTGATTCATTAGAGGCCTCTTGCAGGGCTGCTGTCACTGGGTCTGTACTCAGAAGGCATGCTTGGCTTAAGGAGCATTCTTTGCCTGATCATGTTAAAGCTAAACTGTTGGATGCTCCCTTAAGTCAGGACCACCTGTTTGGCAACAAAGCTGAGGAAGTTCTTAAAAAGATGGAAGGTAAAGCTAAATCTATGCAAACTGTTAAAGATTTCTTACAAGTTCAGACAACCGAAACACAGCAGAAACCCCAGTTTCAGTCCCAGGGTACACACAAGACTAAGCAGTTGGGGGGGCTTCCGCTTCCAAATCTGGGAGCAGTAAGACTCCTCCCCCCTATGGAAAGCTTAAAATTCCTTTCTTGGAAAACAGCCTTCCTTTTAGCAATCACTTCAGCTAGAAGGATATCTGAATTATAGGCCCTCATGGCAGTGGAGCCTTTCATCATCTTTCATGCGGACATGGTGTCCCTCAGGACCGATCCCACCTTCATGTCCAAGGTGGTATCCAGTGTGGCCCTTAATCAGTCCATTCATTTGCCAACCTTCTTTCCTAATCCACAGAACAAAGAGGAACGGATACTGCACTCCTTAGATGTGCACAGACAACTTAGATTCTACCTGGACAGGACTAAATCTCAAAGGAAATTTGACCAACTACTGGTGTCATTTGCTGCAGGGGCAAAGGGGAAGGCTATTTCAAAGCAAACCATTTCCACATGGATAGGCCATTGCATTAATTTCTGCTACAAGCACCATGGAAAACCTATCCCACAGGGGATCAGACCCCACTCAACCAGAGTGACATCTACCACTACAGCCTTTCTTAGAGGCGTCCCTACGAGGGACATCCTAGAAGCTGCTACCTGGAGTTCTGTACATACTTTCAACAAGCATTACCATCATCCAATTTTCTCTAAATCCAGAGCTGGCTTTGCCACTACAGTCTTGCATGGCCGTATAGCTGGTCCTAATGCTATATAAATTCCTCCTCCCATCCTTAGCTTTGGGAATCTACCCAAATGTGATGACTAACAGTGAAACACGAAGAACATAGTACAGTTGTGTACACTTACCATAAATGTAGATGTTCGAATGTATTCACTGTTGCAGTCCTGGTTACCCTCCCTCCAACTCCCTTTCTTCTTTTGGCTATACCTCTACTCCCCTTTACTATGTTCAAAAACTTTTTGGTGTATTTGCGTTTTTGTTGGAGGTATAACCTTGTATTTGTATAGATTTAATTGCTTCCCATTAGGGGGGCACCTGACATCTGGGGCAAGAAAAACTGATGTAATGGCGTTGGCTGCATGGTTTATACCCCTGACGACCTGACGTCATGGATGAAGGTACAGCAACCGACACAGGACCCAAGACTTTGTAATCAGGCCGACTGAGGGCAACTGCAAGCAGATAACCCAAATGTGATGACTGCAACAGTGAATACACTCTAACATTTACATTTATGGTAAGTGTACACAACTGTACTTTCTTGCATGTGTTTCAACCCTTTCTACTGATTCACAAAGTACTTCAGAAAGTTCAGAGAGATGCCAAAGATCAATGTGGTGACCCCCCGATTTAGTCCAGGTGTCTGTTTTCCCTGTTACTGGTACTAATGGCCATTACCACAGACTTCCTCATGCTCTGGATCTGCTCACATGGTCTCGGGGTGAGTCGTGCACCCTGATTAAGAAAATTTTGAATGGATGTCCTTTAGTTCAGGAACTTGTGTCATGAGGATATACAGTAGGTATTAGAAGTCAGAAAACATGCTACTAGAAAGTTTTATCTTTACAAATTGGTGAAGTTTTCTAAGTGATGGCTAAATGAAAGCCGAGGGCTATTGATATCCCTGTGGTCTTGAAATATTCATATGAACTACTACAGGATTGCTTATCGTATGGGTCCATTAAGGTGCATTTAGTGTCCATATGTTCTTCGTGTTTCACTGTTGCAGTCATTACATTTGGGTAATCTGCTGGCAGGTTGGCCTGATTAACAAAGTCTTGGGTCCTGCGTTGGTTGCTGTCCCTTCTTCCATGACGTCAGGTCATCAGGGGTATAAAACATGCAGCCGAAGCCATTACATCAGTCTTTCTTGCTGCACGGTGCCCGAAGCAGAAACAGTTTGCAAGTGCCGGTCGGCTGACTCCTGAAATTTTCATTTTCGAGTTTCAGAACCGAAGTCTTCAACTAAATAGCTAAGTACCCCATTAGGGAAACTTTTTCTTGCTCCTTACCGATGTAAGTAAAAGTTAATAGTTGTATTACTTGTGGGAAGCAAATACTTCATAAGGATTTTTAGTTGTACTGTATTCCTTGCCTAGGCCCTGACCAAGATGTACCTTGCTGTCTGCTCTGTGCAGCGCACTATCCGTCGTCGGTACATTTTTGCTTCTAAATATTTTGGATCACGGTTTAATTATCCAGAAATGACGTCTGTTAACAATCCGACTACCGGAATGCCTAAAAACGCAAAGAAAAAGAGAGAGACCGTTGAGGTCCAAGACTGCCGACGACGCTTCTCTTAAACCTGTCGCCAGTTCGCCGGTACTCAGTGAGGTGCTTTCGCAGTCCTTGATACCCGCTACTTCTGATTCACAGGCCTCTACTGAGACCCATTCTGAGTCCGGTGTGCCACGAGATGCTTCAATTATGGAACCCGCAGATGTCTTTACCTTGGATGGGTCCGGAGCCGCTGTGCAGGCACCGGTTTCTGAGGGTGTATTCAGGCCTACAGATTTGTATATTAAACCAACGCCATCTTCAATATTAAGGCCAAAATCTCGATCTATGTCTAAAAAACCGACGCCTAGGCCACATGTGCAGGCCCCTATGCCTAAAAAACAAATGAGCAAAATGGCTGAAGATTTAATTACTCTAATCAGGGGTAGCCAACCCCCACCTTCAAAGAGGCCTAGGGCTGAACCTGACTAGGATTCTTCTGAACAGGATTCTATTTCTTCTGACTCTTCTAATGAACAGGATTTGTCTATACCTACTTATGGAGGACTCTGATGCAGAGGATTCCATTCCTTCTGCTTCTCCCCCTGAGGATTTTTCTTTTGGGGAAACTTTACATACCTTAAGGGAACATTTCCACTGGAAAAGTCAGGATTTCTCTGAATCCAAAAAGAGGCTTACAGATTTTCTTCTTTTTCCTCAGCATAGGTCATTGGCTATACCTCCTGTACTAGACATTGTTGATGTGTTTTCAGAATCTAGTATGGCTCCTGATTCTCTGCCTCCAGCTCCTTGTAAGCCAGACAGATACTACAGGGTTCCTGACTCCCACAAATTCCTTTTCAAAAATCCTGTTGCGGTTCCTGAAACCATTTCTCAAGGCCCCAAGGGCATTAAGGCTTCTACTGCTAAAAATCCTACCCCTACTGATAGAAATTCCAAGGCGCTGGATTGATGGGGTAAGAAGGTTTATACTTCTGCAACCTTGGCAATCAGGGCTTTAAACTGTCAATTCCATATGCTAAAATATTTGCAGCATATCATGGGACTGCTTAAACAGAAAATTGTTGATTTCTGACCATGTGGAAAATAAAGTTTTACAGGACTTATTGCATTCAGCTGAACAAGTTGGAAAACATACTTTGCAATGTGGTTTTGATTCTTTTGAGGCCTCTTGCAGGGCTGCTGTTCCTGGGTCTGTGCTTATAAGGCATGCTTGGCTTAAGGAGCAATCTCTGCCTGATCATGTTAAAGCAAAATTGTTGGATGCTCCTTTGCAGCAGGACAGTCTGTCTGGCAATAAGGCTGAAGAAGTTCTAAAAAAGATGGAAGATTAGGCTAAATATATGCAAACTGTGAAAGATTTCTTACAAGTACAACCTCCAAGATTCAGTAGGCACTGGCTGACTAAGAACTGGTCCTTTCCAGTTTCATCCAGAGCCACTCAAGCCAGACCCAGACATGCCAAAGGCACCAAGTTTCAGTCCCAAGGGACTTTCAGAACTAAGCAATGGGGTGCCTCCTCTTCCAAATCTGGAAGCAACAAGACACATCCCTATGGTAAACAGTCTCAATGCCTTTCCTTTAGAATTACCAAACACTAGCCGCCCCTTTGGAGGGAAAACTGGCACTTCATGCAAAAAACCGGTAACATATAACCCAGGACAAATGGGTTTTAAATATAGTGTCCCAGGGATACAGGTTTCATTTCCACACGTTGCCAACCCCAGGCAGATGGCCAGACCTACCCCCAAATCAGTGGGCAGAGGCTCAGAAACAAGTACTTTCCCTCTTAAACATGGGGACTATTCAACTTGTACCAGAAGGGGAAAAGGGGCAAGGTTTCTACTCCAGACTTTTCCTGGTACCCAGAAAAGACAAATCATGGTGTCCAATTCTGGACTTGTCTACTCTAACCACTTTCCTGGACATTCCAAAATTCAAGATGCTGACTCTTCACCAGTTACTTCCTATGCTAGGCAAAGATGCCTGGTTGGCAACTCTAGATCTAAAAGAGGCATACCTGCATATCCCAATCAGGGAATCTTGCAGAAGATACCGCCACTTTAAAGCAGGCTTTTTGCATGATCAGTTCTCTGCACTGCCCTTTGGCTTATCTACTGCGCCCAGGGTCTTTACGAAGTGCCTGACTCCAGTAATTGCATTTTGCAGGCAAAGAAATATTCAAATATATCCATACCTGGACGATTGTGTAATTCAGGCAGAAAACAAGGCCATTCTTCTAAAGCTTCTGGCGTTTGTAAAAAGGGTTCTAAATTGTCTAGGGTACACCATAAACGAAAAGAAATCACAACTAGTACCCTCTCAAAAAATAACATTCCTTGGTGCAAGCTTGAATACAACTGCCCAGATGGGCTTATCTTATGCCAGAAAAGCAAATTCAGTTGGTGACTTACTTCAAACAGGTGGCCACAAAAACCCTGCTTATCAGCAAGACAAATACTGCACGCCTTGGGGTTCATGGCCTCCTGCATTCTCCTAAATCCATATGCAAGACTGCATATGAGGAAACTTCAGTGGTACTTTAAATGTTTATGGAGTCAACATTCTCACAACCCTAGAAACAATGATTCCTATCATACCTTGCCTGCTACTAGAGTTCCTATGGTGGGCAGAGGCCTGCCTCCAAAACAAGGGACTGCCATTAACACCAACCCCTGCCGCCCAAACCCTAACTACAGATGCATTAGACTATGCATGGGGGGGCTCATCTGGCAGGGAAGTGCATTCAGGGCAAATGGAGCTCGAATCAAATGCACCTTCATATCAATCACAAAGAAATGCTAGCTGTACAGAAAGCACTGACAGCCTTCAAGGACTACTGTCATACAGGGCAACTAATGGTAAAGACGGACAACACCACAGTTATGTGGTACATAAACAAGCAGGGGGGGTACACATTCCTACCTCCCCTCTACAGACGAGCCATTGCATTGTGGAACATGGCCTTGAGCTGTCAAGTACAACTACAAGCCCAATTCCTGCCAGGAAAGCTGAATATTTTGGCAGACGATATAAGCAGAAATCTCATGGACCCACATGAATATAAACTGGAACCATGGATTTTCAACATGTTGACACACAAATGGGGGAGCCCAGACATAGATCTCTTTGCCTCACCCCAGAACTACCAGTTGGACAAATTTTGCACAAGAACTCCTCACAAAAAAGCCTGGAAAGTGGATGCTCTGCCTTTCAGCTGGGAAAACCTATCCGTCTATGCTTTTCCCCCCCTCTGCCTTTGCTCTCCAAAGTTCTACTAAAAGTCAAACAGGACAAACCAAAGATGATTTTGCTTGCTCCAGACTGGCCTTACCAACACCGGTACCCACTCCTATGCAGTCTGTCACAACTTTCTCCATGACACCTGCTTCAGACACCTTCCTTACTGTCTCAGCAGAACAACCAAATTCTGCACCTTCAGCTCCAAACATTGAATCTTGCAGCTTGGCTAATCACTTTAATTCTCCCTTAACATCCCTCAGCAAAACTGTGATGGATGTCATTTTGGAGGTGAGAAGACCTAGTACCAGAAAGTCTTATGCTGACAAATGGAAAAGATTCTGTACCTGGAATCAGTCTCAAGGGATGACCACAGCAGTGCCCAATTTACCTCAGATTTTGCAATACTTAACTGAGATGCTTCACAAGGGCCTATCTTTTTCTTCCATAAAAATCCATGCCTCAGCCATTTCTCTTTACAACACACACACCCCCCCCCCCTTCTCTCATCCTCTGTTAAATCAGTATCTCAGAGGGGCAAAAAACTTAAGGCCACCCAGGAGAGCTCCATCCCCTGCCTGGGACCTTAACTTTGTATTGGAAAATCTCACCCCCTTTCGAGCCAGCTGCTACTGCAGACTTAAAATTCCTTTCCTGCAAAACAGCTTTCCTTTTAGCAGTCACTTTGGCTATAAGGATTTCTGAATTACAGGCCCTTATGGAAGTGGAGCCTTGCATCATTTTTCATGCGGACAGGATGTCACTCAGGACCAACCCATCCTTCATGTCCAAGGTGGTATCCAGTGTGGCTCTTAATCAGTCCATTCATTTGCCAACTTTCTTTCCCAATCCACAGAACAAAGAGGACCGGATTCAGCATTCATTGGATGTACACAGACAACGTAGATTTTACTTGGACAGGACTAAATCTCGAAGAAATTCTGAACAACTGCTGGTAGCATTTGCTGCAAGGTCAGTGGGAAAGGCTATTTCAAAGCAAACCATTCCCAAGTGGATAAGCCATTGCATTAATTTCTGCTATAAGCACCATGGAAAACCTATCCCCCAGGGGATCAGATCCCATTCCACCAGGGCTGCATCTACTTCTACAGCCTTTCTCAGATGTGTTCCTACCAGGGATATTCTAGAAGCTGTTATCTGGAGTTCAGTTCATACTTTCACCAAGCACTATCACTTACCAATTTTCTCTAAATCCAGAGCTGACTTTGCCACTGCTGTTTTGCAGGGCCTTATAACCGGTCCTAATTCTGTACAAGTCCATCCTCCCATCCTTAGCTTTGGGAATCTATCCAAATGTAATGACTGCAACAGTGAAACACGAAGAACATAGTACAGTTGTGTACACTTACTGTAAATGTAGATGTTCAAATGTATTCACTGTTGCAGTCCTGGTTACCCTCCCTCCAGCCCCCTGTTTTTTCCCTTACTATGCATCTCCTTTATTTTTCTACACTTAAAAGCCTTAAGCACAAGCTCGTTTGAATATACCAGCGAAGAGTGTAAAATGGCAATAGAAGATGAATTTACAATGGATGTGTGCCTTGAGACCGATATGCAGGATGGGAGAGTAAGTGATGACATATCCTTAATGTCCATAGTTACCTTTAGAATTAACTAATGTATTGCTTTGCCAGTGGTGCAGATTGCTGCAGTTAGTCTTGGTTATGCTTCACCGTGGCTTTTGCAGGACCTTCTCTCCTCCTTCAGGTCATGTATGTGCCCCGCATGGAATGTATAAGAAAGTCTTTAAAAATGCTTGTTAATTGTGTAACAACAACAAAAAAATGTTACACTAAGTTAAAATTAATCTATGAACATGTAACAGAATGTTACTCAGTAGGAGGATAGTAAGTCATGATACCATTGTTGTGGTAAGGCAAAGCTAAACAGCTATTAAAAGTTGTGAGATGTGGGTTTTGCCTATAGTAGTATATAGAGCTCTCAGGCATGCTTAACTTGAATATAAGATGTGTTTTCAAAAACAGGCACAGGACAGCCTAAGATGAGCCAGTTCCTGGTAAAACAGTTATGTATAGAATTGTTATGCAAGCTTTTTTGAGATTTTAGTTTTTCTTTTTACAGAGCAGGAGAGTGAGAGATTGTGAGAATGCACTAGTAAAATTATGTAAACCAGCGTATGATGGACTGTCAAAAATTTGACAGCAAAAGATCTAAACTGCAAAATACTGATGAAATTTAAGTTATACTAGGTAGCGTTTATGCCCTTCCCCACTGCTGTGTCACCTTGGGGTTTGTATATGTCATTAGCAGGGCATGTGGGGGTTGCAGGGGACCTTTGTCTCTCTGCAAAAATGCTGGTTTTGTATAGATTTTGTAAGTTTGTGTTAATATTTTTGCAAGGGAAGCAAGCCCCACGTGCACCCCTCGCACTCCTGTTAATTATATATACAAACTATGAGGTCACCCGCAGTGGGGAAAAGTCAGAAACCCTTCCCTAGTATAACTTCAGATGTGAAGTTGTTCTATCTCGCCGTTTTGTTCTTACACGTGGGTTCGGAGCTGATCCCTTGGCTCCGAGTCTGCTGCTTTTCAAGCTCAGACTCTGAAAAGCTCGAGACCTAGTGTATATCCCATGATGCTCTACTGTAAATCCCCAGATCTAGTTTGCCGCTGCAATGGATCTACAGCTCGTCGGAGGAAGCTCGGGCCAGTGACTTATTTTTTCTATATTTATAGAAGATTTTTCTGAATAATAGTATCTTATATTGTTAAATTAGAAGTGATATTCTACAGTATTAGGCTATAGCCTGTTTGTTTAGCTCTAGTTACATTTTTTGAAGTATTTCTCTTCAGGTCTTTTTAGGCCTCTCTTATCTGTTTGGGCGTGACAGGGCTCTGTCAGCTCTTGTGTGTGAGCTCTCTTTTTTTCCTTCATTATATAATCTTAGGTATTTATATATATATATATATATATATATATATATATATATATATATATATATATATGTATGTATTTACATATATATATATATATATATATATATATATATATATGTATTTATATATATATATATATATATATATATATATATATATATATATATATATATATATATATATATATATATACTGACATATATCCTGTAAAAAGCTTAGTTCTTAGTTAAATAAGTATTGTAGTTAATATTTAGATAGATAACTGTTTTTGCTATTATATTGAGAATTCAGGGACCTGAATTTATATTGTTAACATGTCAGAGAAACAAAAGTCAGGATTCAAAAAGTGTGAGTGTGGTCAAAAAATATCTGTTACAGACACCCACTCCACCTGCGTGTACTGTTTGGGTTCTGTTCCACCTACAAGAGGTGTGCTCTATCTGCCACTCCTTTAGCACCAGGGTTCTCTTGGAAAGGCGCAGGAAGCTGGTAGATAGGGGACTTCTGAAGCCTGAATTTCAGGCTACTTTAGACAAGGCCGACCTCTCTTCCAAGGCTTCGAAGGGGTCGAAGTCTTCCAAGGGATCCTCGGAGCCCAAGTCATCGGCTCTGAGTTCCTCTGGTATGGTTTTTGTATCGGCTCCTTCGACCCATCCCTCGACGCATTCTTCGAGGCTTTCTGATGTGGACCTGGACCGGGTGGTTAAGAGGCTCACCCGACCCTGGCCAAAATGCTGTCCACTTCGAGCCACTCGTCTTCGAAGCCTGAAACCCCAGCCATAATTTCTTCCCCTCCTCCTCCGAAGCCAGTCGAGCTCTCCGAGTCGGGGTGGACGGAACCGATGTTGGTAGAGCCCTCGGACCCGAGGTTTGATCCACCTAACTCCGTTCCATCGACCTTGATCTCCTCGATTCCGACCAGGGAGTCTCGGGGCCAAAAGTCCCTCGCTGGCTCCGGGCTGGAGAGTCTAACCAATACCTCAGTTCCGACCCTTCCTCTCGGGGCTTCGGCGCAGGTGGCTTCGGCTCCATCCTCTGGATTGGAGCGGGGGGGGGGTCTGTGCTCTGGGAGAGCTGCCGGCCTCTTCGGAGCCAACAGACTTCTCGGACTGAGATTCTGGTGCCTTCGATGCCATGAGGAAGGTCATGTCTGCTAAGACCACTACCTCCTCGGATCTGTCTTCCCCTCCCCCTAAAGGGCCTCGTTCTACCTCTTCCCCTCAGGTCCCCACCAAGCGTCGAGATCCAGGGCCTCAGGTATCCCCATTGGGTGGGCCCTCCTCTATAGGGACTTCACCGGACGCTTCCACCGATGAAGTATCTAGGAAGAGACTGTGCAAGAGGAGGCACTTGGATTCCCCACAGGAATCCCTGACATCGGATACCGACTTGGAGGAATCAGAAGGGTCCCCACGATCCCCCTCAGAGGATGTCTCATTTGCAGACATATTGGAGATCTTAAGACAGAGGGGTGATTGGCAGTCCCTTGCCCCTACTGAGGACGAGTCGGTCTTCCTGAAGGCCTTTGGATCTCAACCATCCACCTCCTGGGTTACCCCGCCCTTCGATGAATTGATGGAGCTGGTTGCTCGAAGGGCATGGGAGTCCCCTGACTCAGTGGAACCGGTCCCTCGGAGGCCCAACAAGTTTATTACTTCCCCTACTGACAAGGCTTTTCTTACCCAGGGAGTCCCGGTTGATGCCATGGTGGTGGCGGCAGCCACCAAGAAAGAGATGTCGGAAACCTCTTCTTCTGCCCATCCTCCTAATAGGGATTCTAGGACGATGGACAGGTATGGGAAACACATATTTAGTTCTGCGGCATTTTCCATGAGATCGCTCAACTACCTGACCCATTTTACCTGCCTTCAACGAGAGCTCCTTAAAGATCTGGGAGATACTCTCCAGGGTAACACAGCTGATGCAGTTTCTGAGAAGGTGACTGCACAACTCAGCACCCTCAATTCGATAGTAAACTCATCCATGCGACTCATTTCTTATGCTGCCGATGGATCGAGTAGGGTGGCAGGCTCAGCGATAGCTCTTTGGAGATGGTCCTGGATGCGCCTTTGTTCTTTTGCGGAAGCCTTCAAATCTTCCTTCATCAATACCCCATTCGATGGTTCTGCCTTGTTCGGGCCCAAAGTTAAGGAGACACTTACTAGGTGTGAACAAGAAGGAAAGACTGTCTGCTGTAGGAGTCCGTTTTTCTACTCCAACTAGACCGTACCCCAAAGGGCAACGAAGTGGAAAAATGTGGTTCCGAAAACCCCAAGGAGCTTTCCAAAGCACACCTACGGATGCCCCCTCTAGGGGCAGAGGAGGGGGGAAAAACAGAAGACGCCGTCCAAACAGCAGAGATGGTCCGCAAAACCAGGGCGACAGGGAGCAGTTCTCTGGTAAGCCCTATCAGTGTTCCTGAAAGGAAGCCCGGCTGTCCTTCTCTGGAGGCAGTCGGGGGTCGCTTGGCTTTATACCCAAACGCCTGGCTAAACATTACAACGGATTCTTGGGGTAAAAAGCATCATTGCCAGAGGTTACTACATTCCCTTTACAAAACTCCCCCCCTTGTGTACAAGGATTCCAGACGTTCCACCCAGTCTGAGAAAGCTAGCAGCCATAGAAATACGAAACCTGCTAGACAAAAGTCAACCAGCCAGTCCCAGCGGACCAAATAGGATCCGGAACTTACTCAAGGTTCTTTTTAGTTCCAAAGAAAACAGGTGACTGGAGACCCATACTGGACCTCAGCAAACTCAACACCTTCATCAAGAAGGAAAAGTTCCGGATGGTCACGCTTCAATCGATTCTTCCGTTCTTAGCAATGGGCGATTGGATGTGCCCTATAGATCTCAAGGATGCTTACTACCACATCAAAATGGACAAGATCATCCAGAGATCACCTGCGTTTCCGGCTGGGGGCCAGTCATTATCAATTCAGAGCCCTGCCCTTTGGTCTCACCGCAGCCTCCAGAGTGTTCAAATGTATGGCAGTGGTCACGGCTCACCTGAGACGTTTGGGATTCCGGGAGTTTCCAGATCTGGACGACTGGCTCCTCACTGCCACCTCCAGGCATCAACTAATCCAAGCAAGAGACTACACCATAAACCTTTGTTCCCAGTTGGGCATAACCTTAAACTTCGAAAAATCTGCGTCATCGCCCTCGCAGCATATTACATTTATAGGAGCAGAACTGGACACCGTCAATTCAAGGATCAGGTTGCCTCAAGCAAGAATCGTATCTCTAAAAACTCAATTGCCCTGTCTGTTGGTCCAGAACACATCTCCTGCGTCCCGGATACTGCAGCTATTAGGCACAATGGCAGCCACACTGATAGCAGTCCCATTAGGGCACATGCACGTGCAGATACTCCAGTGGCTACTCTTCACACAATGGTCTTACCAACGACTGCCCATATCACACGAGATTCGGTTAACGAATCTTTGCAAGAAGGATCTCAATTGGTGGTTGAACAGCGACCAAGTAGTAATCGGACGTCCCTTTGTTCTTCAGCAACCCACAGTGACCACGGATGCTTCCCTGATAGGGTGGGGGGGGTTATTTCATGGAAAGACTGTCCAAGGCACTTGGTCAAACATGGAATCACATTTGCATATAAATGTCCTAGAGCTGAGAGGTGTGTTCCTGGCGTTGCAACACTTTCACAACTCTCTTCCTTCAGGTGCAATTGCTATCCAGACAGACAACATGTCGGTAGTCTGGTACATCAACAAGCAAGGGGGAACCAGATCGTATCCCTTATGCCGAGAGGCCCTAAGAATTTGGCAATGGGCTGTATCCACCGGATGCTTTCTGATAGCAACGCACATCCCGGGGCCATCCAACGTGATAGCGGACAAGCTAAGCAGGGCCATGCTGTTGCCTCACGAGTGGTCTCTCAAACAACAGGTGGTGGACAAGATTTTCCGCAGATGGGGCCAGCCTTGCTGCGACCTATTTGCATCTCCGATGAATGCCAAATGCAGCAGCTACTTTGCCCTTTATCCCCCACCGGGGAGCAACCCGAGGGACGCACTCTTACACGATTGGCCCCCGGCCTCCTATATGCATTCCCGCCAATTCCCCTAATTCCCAAATTCATACAGAAAGCCAGAAGTCTGGGAAGGACTGTGATTTTGATAGCCCAGTCTTGACCTCGTCAGATTTGGTTCCCCTTTCTGCAGAAGTATCAAGTGGAAGAACCATAGATCCTGGACCCAGTGCCAGATCTTCTGACTCATTCGTCGGGAGTTCTTCATCTTTCCCTCTTCTCCCTAAAACTGACAGCTTGGCTGCTCCAATTCCCATATTAGCCAGGTGTCAAGATTTGTCTCATGCGATCCAACATATTATAGTTTCCTCTCATAAACTGTCTACCAGAAAGCTATATAATAGCAAATGGAAACTATTTGTTGACTGGGCTTCTCATCATGACATTGACCCTTATGTGGCACCTATTCATACCATCTTAGAGTTCTTGTCTTCCTTGTTCCATGCAGCTGCCACCATTAGAGTTCAATTGGCTGCTATTTCCAATTTCCATGTAGGGTTTAACGGGTTTAACATGTCCCATAGACTATGTAAGGCCTTCTTGAAATGGACCCACCATCTCAGACCACCTATCAGACACCCTGTCTCTCCCTGGAATTTGAATCTGGTTTTATCCCAGTTGATGCTCACCCCCTTCGAACCCACCTCATCATGTCACTTAGTTTCTGTCTTGGAAAACTATATTTCTGGTAGCCATTACATCTGCATGTATGGTCTCCGAACTTCAAGCCTTGTCCTCCAAGCCCCCATATTTGATTTTTCACCCGGATAGGGTGTCTCTCAGGACTAACCCTACCTTTCTCCCAAAGGTCTGTTCAGAAACTAACTTAAATCAGTCCATTGAGCTTCCGACCTTCTTTAGACACCATACCAACAGACTGGAATATATGTTACACAAGCTTGATGTAAACAGACAATTGAGATTCTACCTGGATAGAACGAAAGACTTCAGACAATCGGATCAGCTCTTTGTCTCTTACGCAGAGAATAAGAAAGGTTCTGCAGTATCAAAAATCACATTATCCAAGTGGCTTTCTGACTGCATTAAATTCATTTATTCCTCCACTAATCCGCCATTACCGAACAACGTTAAAGCCCATTCTACCCGGGCTGTTTCTACGTCATTAGCTCATGCAGCTCGTTTGCCCTTGGATACCATCTGTGCAGCTGCCACGTGGTCAAAACCTCACACATTTATCACTCATTACAAAGTGGACAGGACCTCCAGGGACAGGGCTTCCTTTGGTTCCACTGTGCTCAGGAATGTTCTCCCATGAGCCACCCAGGATTAGGGTGCTTGGGATGCTACCCACGTGTAAGAACAAAATGGCGAGATAGAACAACTTCACAAAGAATAAAGAAGGTATGTCCTTACCATAACGTTCCATGCGAGTTGTTCATCTCGCCTTTTTGTTCTTACATTCCCGCCCACCTTCCCCCTCCAGTTGAGAAAGATGGTTGCCTTGGTGGATTGGTCGAGTTTTGTCAGCCTGTCTTCTTGAACAGACTGTTTCTTCCTTCTACAAACTTATAGCTACCTCGATAGGTAGGCACTATAGTTCTCTTTCTTCCTGTAGGCTGTCTTTGGTTGCAGCATACTAGATCTGGGGATTTACAGTAGAGCATCATGGGATATACACTAGGTCTCGAGCGTGTCTCAGAGTCTGAGCTTGAAAAGCGTTCGACTCGGAGCCGTGGGATTGGCTCCGAACCCACTTGTAAGAACAAAAAGGTGAGATGAACAACTCACATGGAACGTTATGGTAAGGACATAACTTCTTTTTTTGTCAATATTTTGAATTTAGATGTTTTGCAGATGTTCATCATGTTTCACTATTGCAGTCATTACAATTGGGTTATCCTGCTGGCAGGCTACCCGCAGTCGGCCTGAATTTCAAAGTCTTGGTCCGGCGTCCGTTGCTGTCGCCTCCTCCCTGACGTCAGTCCGCCAGGGGTATAAAAGATGCAGCCAACGCCATTTTCTTCAGTCTTTCTTGCCGCGCAGTGCCCGAAGCAAAAGCAGTTCACAAGTGCCGGTCGGCCGACTCCTGAGATTTTCAAGTTCAAATTTCAGATCCGAAGTCTTTATTAAAGCTAAGTACCCCGTTGGGGAAACTTTTTTTCTTGCTCCAGACCGATGTCAGAAAAAGTTTAATAATTGTATTTCTTGTGGGAAGGAAATACCTCATAAAGATTTTCATTCTTACTGTATTCCTTGCCTAGGCCCTGACCACGACGTTGCTAGTTGTCGGTTTTGTACTAGATTTAACCAACGCACTATTAAGCGTCGGTACGATTTTGCATTTCATTACTTTGGCAGAAGATTTAATTATATAATGCCGTCGGAACAGCCGACTACCAGAGTTTATAAAAAACGCAAAGAAAAAGAAAGGGACAGGCATCCGAAGTCCAAAACCGACGAAGAGGCTTCCGCTAGGCCTGTCGCCGGTTCTCAGTGAGGTGCTTTCGCAGCCCCTGACGCCCACTACCTCAGAGCCACAGGCCGCTTCCGACTCCCACGTGGAGCCGACTTGGCCGCCGGAAAGTCAAGGTATTGGACACTCGGAAACTATTCCCTCAGATGGGTCCGGAGCCACTGAGCAGGCATCGGCTTCTGAGGGTGTTTTCAGGCCTACACAGTTATATGTGAAAACAACTTCAGCTTCAAAGGCAAAGAGTAAAGCACCTCTAAAGACAAAGAAACAAGTACAACATTCTCCTGGACAGGCCTCCATGCCTAAAAAACAGATGCTTAAAATGGCCAAAGACCTAATTACTTTGATCAGGGGTTCCCATCCCCCACCTGATAAGAGGCCTAGGCAAGAGACAGAATATGAATCTTCAGATCAGGTTTACATTTCCTCTGATTCCTCTTCTGAACATGAATATTCTCTTCCTCCTTATGAGGATTCTGATGCTGAAGAATCTATTCCTTCAGCCTCTCCTCCTGAGGATTATTCTTTTGGGGAGACTCTGCATACTATGAGGGAGCACTTCCACTGGGAGAGCCAAGATTACTCAGAATCCAAGAAAAGGCACAGAGACTTCCTTTTATTACCTCAGCACATGCCCCTTGTTATTCCTCCTGTTTTAGACATTGTAGATGATGTATTTTCAGAGTCTGACTCCTGACTCTTTACCACCAGCTCCTGTTAAGCCAGACAGACACCACAGGGTTCCTGATTCACATAAAGTTATTTATAAAAACCCTACTGCTGACCCAGAAACTGTCTCTCAGGGTCCCAAAGGGGTCAAGGCTTCCACAGCAAAAAACCCTATCCCCTCTGATAGGGATTCAAGGGCCCTGGACAGATGGGGGAAAAAGATTTACACTTCTGCTACCTTGGCTGGAAGGGCTTTAAATTGTCAGTTTCATGTGCTTAAATATTAGCAATATCTTATGTCACTGCTTAAACAGAAAATGTTGACAAATTCAGAATGTGCAGAAAACAAAGAAATGCAGGATTTATTGCATGCAGCTGAACAAGTGGGAAAGCATACTTTGCAATGTGGTTTTAATTCTATACAGGCCTCCTGCAGGGCCGCTGTTATGGGTTCTGTCATTAGGAGGCATGCTTGGTTAAAGGAGCAGAATCTGCCTGATCATGTTAAAGCAAAATTATTAGATGCTCCATTACAGCATGATACCTTGTTTAAAGCAGAAGAGGTGTTGAAGAAAATGGAGGACAAAGCTAAATCTATGCAAACAGTCAAGGATTTCTTACAGGTACAGCCTCCCAGATTTAGCAGGAACTGGCCTACAAAAGGTCTTTTCCAGTGTCAGACAGGCCACAAAGAGGCAGATATGGATGCCTCAGAGGCAGATCACAGCCCCAAGGCTCATACAGGCCTAAACAATGGGGTGCTTCTACCTCCAAAAGCGGAGAGGAAAAATCACAGCCATACAGGAAACAGTCTCAATGACTTTCCCCTGCCAGCACCAAGCACTAAAACTAGCACTTTTCATGATCACCCAGGACAAATGGGTCTTAAATATCGTGTCACAAGGCTACAGGTTCCACTTTCACACCCTGCTAAGGGCAAACGGTATACTAGACCTGCCACACAATCAATGGGCAGAGGCACAAAAACAAGTTTCATCCCTCATGGACATGAGTAAGTACCACAGCAAGAGCAGGGACTAGGATTTTACTTGACTATTCTTGGTGCCCAGAAAGGACAAAGCCTGGAGACCAATACTGGACCTGTCTATCCTAAACACATTTCTGGATATTCCAAAATTCAAAATGTTAACTCTGCAGCAGCTTCTGCCCATGCTGGTCAAGAAGGCTTGGCTTGTGACTTTAGACCTAAAAGAGGCATACCTGCATGTCCCAATCAGACAATCATGCAGAAGATACCTCAGATGTATAGCTGGCTCAATGCACCACCAATTCTCTGCACTGCCCTTAGGCTTATCTACTGCGTCCAGGGTCTTCACAAAATGCCTGGCACCAGTAATTGCATTGTGCAGACAGAGGAATGCAAATATATCCTTACTTGGACGACTGCCTTATTCAAGCAGAGAACAAGGACATTCTACTACAGTGTTTTTAAAAAGATTACTAACAGGCCTTGGGTACACAGTAAACAAAAAGAAATCAAAATTCGTACCCTCTCAAGAGAGAATATTCCTGGGTGCAAGCTTAAATACAACTGCCTAGATGGCTTATCTCATGTCAGACAAAGACAACTGACTACTTATTTCAAAATGTTGGCAACAAAGACCCAGTTATCTGCAAGAAAAATTCTGCAGGCTTTGGGCTTCATGGCATCCTGCATTCTGCTAATTCCATATGCAAGACTGCATATGAGGAAACTTCAGTCGTATCTAAAAAGTGTTTGGACTCAACATTGCCACAGCCTGGAAACAAAAATTACCCTCATTCCCTGCCTGCAACATGAGTTTCGATGGTGGGCAAAGGCCTGTCACCACAACACGGGACAGCCATTCACCTTACCCACAGCCAGGCAGACATTAACAACAGATGCATCAGATTATGCCTGGGGGGCCCATATGGCAGGAATATGTATTCAGGGCACATGATCCACAAGTCAAATGCATCTACATATCAATCAAAAAGAGATGCTAGCTGTTCAAAATGCCCTGACAGCCTTCAAGGATCTTACTTCATCCAGGACAAGACTGACAATACTATAGTCATGTGGTACATAAACAGGGAGGCACACATTCCTACCCCCTCCGCAGACTAGCCATGAACTTGTGGGACACAGCATTGACTTGCCAAGTACACCTGCAAGCACAATTCCTGCCAGGAAAGATAAATACTCTGGCAGACGAACTAAGCAGAAACCTAATGGATCCCCACAAGTGGAAATTTGATCCACAAGTCTTCAGCATGATGACAAGGAACTGGGGATGCCTGGACATTGACCTATTTGCCTCCCCTCACAACTGCCAACTACTGAGATTCTGCACAAGGACTTATCACAAGCAAGCATGGAAAGTGGATGCTCTATCTTTCAGCTGGAAACACCTAACAGTATATGCCTTTCTTCCACTGCCTCTCCTCCCCAAGGTACTCCTAAAGGTCAGACAAGAGAAGCCAAAAATGATACTGATTGCCCCAGACTGGCCACGCCAGTACTGATATCCAGTCTTAAAGAGCTTGTCTCAAGGCCCAGCCTGGACTTTACCTCAAATTCCTCACTTATTGACCCAACAAAACAGTCAGATACTGCACAGCCAACTCAGGGCCTTAAACCTGGCAACATGGTGGATAATGTAGCCATTCAAGACACACCTCTCTCTAAAGCTGTGATGGATGTTATTTTGGAGGCCAGGAGGCCTAGCACCAGAAAATCTTATGCAGAAAAATGGAAGAGATTCTGTGCTTGGAACCAGGCACAAGGAATTGACACGATTGTTCCAAATATTCCTCAGATTTTGCAATACTTAACTGAGATGCTGGATAAAGGCCTTTCCTTTTCATCAATTAAGATTCATGCCTCTGCCATTTCAGCTCATTACAATACAGAACCACATATTTTTTTCTCATCCATTACTAAGGCAGTACCTCAGAGGGGCCAAAAGCATAAGACCTCCAAGGAGAGCACCAATACTTGCATGGGACCTCAACTATATTTTGGAAAAACTCACACGGCCTCCGTTTGAGCCAGCCTCTGCAGCTGATATAAAATTATTTTCCTGGAAAACATCTCTGCTCCTAGCAATAACCTCTGCTAGACAAGTGTCAGAGTTACAGGCACTCATGGCTGTAGAACCTTTTATCATTTTCCATCCTGACAGGGTTTCTCTGAGGACAAACCCTACATTTGTGCCTATAGTACTGTCCAGTGTGGCCCTTAACCAAACAATTAAGTTGCCTACCTTTTATCCAAACCCACAGAATAAGGGTGAGAGACTTCTGCATTCTTGGGACATTCACAGACAGCTACGCTTCTACTTGGACAGAACCAAAGCTTTCTGAAAAACTGAACAACAACTAGTGGCATATGCTGCAGGATCACAAGGAAAGCCCATCTCAAAGCAGACTATTTCAAAGTGGATAAGCCACTGCATTCGTTTCTGCTATTCACAGCATGGCAAATCAGTGCCTAAGGGCATTGGGCCACATTCAACCAAAGCAGCAGCCACTTCAGCAGCCTTCCTCAGAGGGGTACCAACCAAAGACATCTTAGAGGCTGCAACTTGGGAGTTCAGTGCACACTTTTACAAAGCACCATCACTTACCTCTCTACTTTAAATCCAGGGCAGGCTTTGCCACTGCAGTTCTGCAGGGCCTCATAGCCTCTCTTAATCCTATTTAGCACCAGCCTCCCAACCATAGCTTTGGAATTCAACCCAATTGTAATGACTGCAACAGTGAAACACTATGAACATAGTACAGTTGTGTACCTACCATAAATGTAGATGTTCGAGTATATTCACTGTTGCAGTCCAGGTTACTCACCCACCATCCCCCTTTCCTTTGCTGGGACTTATCTGTACTTCTCTATTCTATACAACCTATGTGGTGTATTTGCTTGTAGATGAAGGAAAAGTTGATTTTTGTGTATGCATGCTTATTGGCATAATTTAGCCTACCATTTTAGGGGCACCTGACATCTGGGGCAAGAAAAACTGAAGAAAATGGCGTCTGCTGCATCTTTTATACCCCTGGCGCACTGACGTCCGGGAGGAGGCAACAGCAACTGACGCCGGACAAAAACTTTGGAATTCAGGCCGACTGCGAGTAGCCTGCCAGCAGGATAACCCAATTGTAATGACTGCAACAGTGAATACACTCGAACATCTACATTTATGGTAGGTACACAACTGTACATTTTGACATTTTGCAGTTTAGCTCTTTTGCTTTTGATATTTTGACTATCATATGTTGGTTTAGATCATTTTAGGTATACACACACAGATGGGCTGCCTTTTGTTTAAAGGATGTTTGACATCTGTTTAGTTGACAGCATTTGGTCAACTAAACAGATGGTCGACTTGTACAATTTGTGGAGTTTGAGGATATGCCCTTTCCCTGTTATTGTGCAATCTTAGAGTTAATATATAGAAGGGAGTATGTGGCATTGCAGAGGGGCTTGCCCCCTGCAGAAAATAAATCTTTTGTTGACATTCGTTTTATTTTTAATTTTTTGCATGAATTTACTATTTCGTTATTTAGTCTGTAGTAATTTGGTGAGACCCAATTGAATGTTACATTAACTTACTTTTGCTTGATGGCAGAAGGCAAAAGCAATTTTGTCTACTCTGACCATTTTAAGTGCCTTAACATTCTACCTCTCTACACCCGCGCGCACACACACACACATACTGTTTGTTCAAACTTTGTAAGACAGAAAACACACTACAAACCCAGTAAAGTCCATAACTGGCTGTTGACATAGTGGGACTAACAGTGTCCACAAAGTACAAATAAATTAAATAAAATGCCACTGCTTGTACTAGTCCCTGTATATAGTTATACAGAAGGATTTTTTTGGGGGTGGGGGTGTAGAACCCGTTCTGTAACACAGTGATCCTGTTATTAGCCACTTGTAGTTCTGATGGTTGTATTTGTAAGGTGTCATCAGAAGAATAATGTTTTGTGTTGTAGGAATTAAAAAAAAGTGCTTGTGGAAAGACCAAGCAGTGTGTACCTTCTGCTCCCAAATTAGTGGTGTGCCACATGCTCTGCAAGTGCAGCTGATGTAAATGATATCCTATTCCAAGACTGGGTATTGAATTCATAATATGAAAGTGTACGACTAGATGTTCAGTGGTAGCTTCTCAGATACTTCAGACAGATTAACTTTTAATAAGGCTGCTGCAATAGTTGATTGGAGTGTGATTTGATTTCCTAAGTCAGGTTCCTATTGCATTTATCATAAAATAGTTATAGTCCATTCAGCCAACCACTTGGGAAGGTCTCTTGACTGGCTGGATGATGCCATCTTTCCTTTCGTAAAAGATGCAGATAACTGGTAATTCTTGTCTGCGGTTTGATGCTTCCATTAGAGTAGAATTTTCGTGCACATCCTTGGGATTTAGGATTTTCTTTCCTTCTACTCTTTTAAGATCAATACTGACAGCTGAATGATAAAAGATCAGGGAATATTCAACTACAGGTTAGTGTGAAGTGTGTGTTCAGGATTGCTATGCTATGAATATTATTTTTTTTTCTGTAAGACTAATTGTAATGTCCGTATTTGTATGTCACAGCACTCTAATTTAGAGAACAGAGAACCTGGCTAATGGGAGAGGCATCTCTGCCTTAGTGGTGTATATGAAACAGAGTGATCCTAGATGTGTTTGGTGCATCATACGAGTCTGTGGTACTAACTAGTGCAGGTAGAATGTCTGTATGTAGAACACACACACATCCCACATCTAGCACCTCCATTTAGCAGACTGTTACACACACTGTGATGGTATGCTTACTTTCCTAGAACTGCAGCTTTTTTTCTACAATCACGTTCAGCATTCCGTAACACACTTAAGTACTGATAGTGGTGAGTGATGCAGTTTTGCCAGGAACATACAGTCTGGTATGCATCCATGTCCAAACAAGCACTTGTCTTATTTCATTGTGGCAGTGAGCAGATTTTCTGGCCCTCTCACCATAGTGAACTGTGCTGAGGTGTTTGTTAGAGTACAGGAGCATGTGACAGATGTGTTTGTTTTTTAGATATATATATATTTATATGGCGGCCACGGTGGTGCAGCGGTTAGCGTTGCCGCCTCACAGCAAGAGGTTCTCCAGTTCGATTCTTTGCTGGGGTGTCTTCTGTGTGGAGTCTGCATGTCCTCCCTGTGGTTGCGTGGGTTTCCTCCGGGTGCTCCGGTTTCCTCCCACATCCCAAAGACATGCTGTAGGTGGATTGGACACAATAAATTGGCCCTAGGGGGGTGTGTTTGTGTGTGTGTGTGTGTGTGTGTGTGTGTGTATGTGCCTTCTGTGGAAGGTTGGGCACCGGGCTGGCAACTCAACACTGTAAAACTCCACTGCCAATCATGAGTGGACAGATGATCCGCTGTCGCGACCCCTAACCGGGAAAAGCCGAAAGAAGAAAAAGAAAAGCCTTTTTGGTGTATTTGCTTTTGTTTGGAGGTATACATCTTTGTATTTACAATTATTTATATATTTTTCTCCCCATTTGGGGGGCACCTGACATCTGGGGCAAGAAAAACTGATGTAATGGCGTCGGCTGCATGTTTTATACCCCTGACGTCATGGAAGAAGGGACAGCGACTGACGCAGGACCCATTACTTTGTTAATCAGGCCGACTGAGGGCAACCTGCCAGCAGATTACCCAAATGTAATGACTGCAACAGTGAATATACTCTAACATCTACATTTATGGTAAGTGTACACAACTGTGCTATCTGCTTGTCTGCCAATGGATCCGCTTTTTTCTTCTCTTTGGTAAAACAGTTCAAGAAAGGAGTATTGCAAATGAGACCCCCTTGCAAGCAGATTTCTCCTTCATAGGATCTAAATTGTGTTATTGAAAAATTGCCCTTACTACCTTTTGAACTGGCAACTTATGCTGATCTAAAGTTCTTAACAGGGAAGGCTGTTTTGCTTGTTCTAACATGTGCGAGGTGAGTTTTCCATGGTGGGGGCACCCTTACCTGATTTTCCACAGAGATGAGGTTGTGTTATGCACTAATTTTTCATTCGTGCTGAAAGTGGTCTTATAATTCACTCTTAATCAGTCTTAATATCCCTTTGTGCTTTCCAGACCCTAAAAATAAGGAAAAAGAGGATACTTCAAACCTTGGATGTGCATAGGCATCTCGGGTGCTACCTTGATAGAACAAAGCCTTTTAGGAAGACCAAAATGCTTTATTTCCTTTTCTCAGTCAAGGAAAGGTCAGCTTGTCTCTAGGCAATCCATTGAATCATGCTTGTCCTCTGGTATTGTTTTTTGATGTTCGTGTTTCACTGTTGCAGTCATCACACTTGGGTTATCTGCCTGCAGGTAGCCCTCAGTCGGCCCGAATACCAGAGACTTACTATTTCTGCGTTGGTTGCTGTAGTTCCAGGACTATCGTCCGGTCGTCAGGGGTATAAAAACAGCCATCCGATACCATTACATCAGTCTTTCTTTCCAAGGAACCCGAAGCAGTTCGCAAGAGCCAGTCGGCCACTACCCGAGTTTTCGTTTACGAATTGAATCATCCTGAAGTCTTCTAAAGCTAAGTACCCGGTTGGGGATCCTTTTTTCTTGCACTAACCGATGTCAGAAAATGTTAATAAATGTCATGTCTGTGGAAAGCAAATAAAACACCGAGATTTTCATTCTTACTGCGTCACCTCTCTAGGCCCATACCACGATGTACCTCGCTGTCTGTTTTGTGCCTTGTTCAACGCTTGAACCATTCGTCATCTGGCCCTTATTGTCGCTAAATACTTTCATTCTCGATCGCCATATTCCAAAATGACTGGTAAGCCATCTTACTACCGATATTCCGAAAAAAATGTAAGGATAAAGACAGACACAGACCGCATAAGTTCGTAGCTGCCGACGACGCTTCCGTTAAGCTAGTCGCCAGTTCGCCGGTACTCAGTGAGGCGCTTAGCAGCCCCTGATGCCTGCTTCAGTGGATTCACAGGCCTCTACTGAGACCGTTCAGAGTCCAGTATGCCATGGGACTGTTCTTCAACTATGGAACCGGCGGATGTCTCTACCTTGAGAGACCAGTCCCTAGCAGCTTCAACAGACCGAGTCCACCGACTCTGAGATTTCTGATTATGAAGGCATGTCCTTATCTGCTTATGAGGATTTTGATGCAGAGGAATCCATTCCCTCAGCCTCTCCTCCAGAGGATTTTTCTTTTGGTGAAACCTTACATACTTTGAGAGCATTACCACTGGGAATGCCAAGATTATCCTCGGTCCAAAAAGAGAAACGGAGAATTTCTAGACTTGCTACAACACAGGCCTTTAGCAATACCACCAGTCCTGGAAGTTGTTGGTGATGTCTTTATGGAATCCAGTCTTACTCCTGATACTTTACCCCCTGCCCCTGGGAAACCAGACAGGTACTACAGAGTACCTGACTCACAAATTATTTTTCAAAAATCCTACTGCTGACCCAGAGATAATTTCCCAGGGGCCTAAGGGTATCAAGGCAACTACAGCTAAGAATCCCACCCCTTCGGACAGGAATGCCAGATCTTTGGACAGATTGGGTAAGAAAGTATATACCTCTGCAACTCTTGCCATTAGGGCTTTGAATTGTCAGTTTCACATGCTGAAGTACCAACAGCATATTATGGAATTTGTTAAGCAAAAAAATAACTACCTTTACAGACTGTGCAGAAAATAAAGAATTGCAAGAGCTTATGCATTCTGCAAACCAAGTCAGCAAGTATACATTGCAGTGTGGCTTTGATGCCCTAGAAGCATCTTGCAGGGCAGCAGTCACTGGTTCTGTATGGAGAAGGCATGCTTTCCTTAAGGCGCAGACTTTGCCAGATCATGTCAAATCCAAGTTACTAGATGCTCCTTTGAACAGGGACAATCTGTTTGGCACCGAAGCAGAAGAGGTTCTTAAAAAGATGGAAGAAAAAGCTAAATCTATGCAGATAGTCAAAGAATTCCTGCAAGTACAGCCTCGTATATTCAGTAGGCATTTTCCCTCGAAACATTGGTCCTTTCCAGCTCCCTCAAGGCCATCTCAAACTAGACATAGGGGAAACAGACCACCCAGACTACAGTCTCAGGATATGCAGAGATCTAAGCACTGCAGTGCCTCCACGTCTAAAGCAGGGAGTGCTAAACCACCACCTTTCGGAAAGAATTCTCAATGACTGCTCAACCCCACCCCCCCTCCTCTGTCCAACTTCTTGTGCTCATAGGGGGAAAACTTGCCCTTCATGCAAAAACTGGATTCCCATCATCAAAGACCAATAGGTCTTCAACATTGTATCCCAGGGGTACAAATTTTACTTCCACTCACTGCCAACCCCAGAAGGGTTCCCAGACCTCCATCTAAACCAGTGGGCAGAGGCTCAAAACCAAGTCCAATTCCTGCTCTCTATAGGGGCAATTCAACATGTTCCTGTGGCACAGATAGGCCAAGGGTTCTATTCCAGACTTTTCCTGGTACCCAGAAAAGAGGCCACTTGGCACCCAATTCTGGATCTTTCCATTCTCAACACCTTCCTGGTGGTACTAAAGTTCAGAATGCTCACCCTGCATCAGCTTCTACCTATGCTAGCCAAGGATGCCTGGTTAGTCACCCTAGACTTAAAAGAAGCCTATCTGCACATCCCTATAAGGGAATCGTGCAGAAAATATCTATGCTTCAGGGCAGGATCCATGCATTATCAGTTCTCTGCACTTCCCTTTGGTTTATCCATGACTCCCAGAGTATTCACAAAATGCATGGCCCCAGCCATTGCTTACTGCAGACAGAGAAATATTCAAATTTACCCATACTTGGACGACTGCCTAATTAAGGCAGACAGGAAATGCTGCTGCAGCACCTGACATTTGTAAAAAACCTTCTAACCTCCCTGGGGTACGCCATCAACGAAAAGAAATCAAAACTAGTCCCCCAGTCAAAAGATTGTATTCCTGGGAGCAAGCTTGGACACAGCATCCCAGATGGCATTCCTCAGTCCAGAAAAACAAGCCTATCTGACAGGCTATTTTACTCAAATGGCCACCAGAACCCAGTTATCAGCAAGGAAAATGCTGCAGACCATAGGGTTCATGGCGTCATGCATCCTACTAATTCCATATGCCAGACTGCATATGAGGAAACTTCAGTGGTACTTAAAAAGTCTTTGGTGCCAACATTCTCAGGACCTGGAAACTGTCATTCCCATGATAACCTGTCTAAAGACAGAGTTCCTTTTGGTGGGCAGCCGCATGCAACCTCAACAAGGGACTGCCCTTTACCCAACCCCACGCTGGCCAGACCCTAACTACAGATGCATCAGACTATGCCAGGCAGGCACACATGGATGGCAAGAGAATTCAGGGCCACTGGAACCCAAATCAAGGGCCACTGGAGCCCAAATCAAATGCATCTGCACATCAACCAAAAAGAGGTGCTAGCTGTGCAGCACACTCTGACAGCTTTCAGATCCCTTCTCTCTCCAGGACTGCTACTAATAAAAACAGACAACACCACAGTTATGTGGTACATCAACAAGAAGGGGGGATCCCACTCTTACCCACTCTGCAGGCTAGCCATGGCCCTGTGGGACACAGCCTTGGGCATGCAGGTCCATCTGCAAGCTCAGTTCCTGTTAGGCAGACAAAACTTATTGGCAGTTGATTTAAGCAGAAATCTCGTAGACCCACACAAGTGGCAAGTAGAGCCCAGAACCTTCAACCTTCTGATTCAGAAATTGGGGGACCCCAGAGGTGGATCTCCTTGCCTCCCCCTACAATAACCATCTCAGCAGATTCTGCACCAGGACACCACACAACAGGGCCTGGAAAGTGGATGTCCTATCCTACCAGTGGGTAAATCTCTCAATCTATGCCTTTCCCTCTCTGCCCCTCCTCTCAAGAGTGTTGCTCAGGATAAGACAAGACAGACCAAGGACAATTCTGATTGCCCTGGACTGGCCACTTCAACACTGGTATCCACTCCTGCAAAGCTCGTCACCAGTGCCACCCTGGCACCTACACCAGAACCCAACCCTGCTGTCTCAGCACGGGGGACAGATCTTGCATCCACAACTGCAAACCCTAAATCTTGCAGCCTGGCTTATTCCTTTAATTCTCCCCCAGTAACCACCCTAAGCAAGCAGGTGCTGGACGTCATCCTTGAAGCCAGAAGACCCAGTACAGGGAAATCCTGTGCTAAGTGGAAAAGGTACTGCTCCTGGATTCATTCTAAAGGATAGGACACAACCCTGCCCTCCCTGCCTCTAATCCTGGATTACATAGCAGATCTACTCCACAGAGGCCTATCCTTCTCCTCCATTAAGATCCATGCCTCTGCCATTTCAGCTCTGAGCCACCTCTCTTCTCTCACCCTCTTATCAAACAGTTCCTGAGAGGAGCAAACAACTTAAGGCCACCAAGGAGAGCACCCAACTTTGCTTGGGACCTTAACTTTGTACTGGAAAAGCTCGTGCTACCCCATTTTGAGCCTGCAGCATCAACAGAGCTAAAATTCCTGTCTTGGAAAACAGCCATGCTTCTGGCCATCACTTCAGCTGGAAGAGTGTCTGAGCTACAAGCACTTATGGCTGTGGAACCCTTCATTATTTTCCATGCAGGGTTTCCTGCAGGACTAACCCTTCGTTCATGCCTAAAGTGGTGTCCCGTGTGGCTCTCAATCAATCCATCCACTTGCCTACCTTCTTCTCTAATCCTCAAAATAAAGTGGAAAGGGTCCTGCACTCCTTGGACGTGCACAGACCGCTCAGATTCTACCTTGATAGGACTGAGCCTTCAGAAAATCTGACTAGTTACTAGTCAGCTTTGCAACAGGGGCAGAGGGCAAGGCCATTTCAAAGCAAACATTTTTCCAAATGGATATCACATTGCATCCATTTCTGCTGCAAGCACCATGGGAAACCAACCCCTCAGGGGGTCAGAACACATTCCACTGGGGCAACTTCTACCTCTACAGCATTCCTCAGGAGGGTCCCTACCAGGGACATCTTGGAAGCTGCTACCTGGAGTTCTGTTCACACCTTCACCAAGCATTACTGTCAAACGAAAAACAACTTCAAAAAGATTAACACACGGCAGGTTCAGGTTAAGGCACTTTAATCTTGCAGCAAGGAGACAAAAACGTGCTAATACAGAGTTTGTCTAACTAGAAACAGGAAGTGAAGCCATTCCTATACATTTCTTACAAGACATTGCCTACTAAGCTGATGTAATAAATCACAAGTTCTTTCATTATTATTTCATAGCAGCTGTTTGTCCATGATTTTCTGCTGGCATATCAAGTTTACAAAAAAACGTCCTAAGAAAAACAACGTGGCCTTGGAGACCACCGGTTAGATACTTCTCACTATGCAATGTTACCATTCAAGGTACTATGGCTAATTCGAGCACAAAGCAAGTACAATTTATAGTTCATTTCTTTAAGCAGTCTTTGTTCAACTGTATCTATCTTTTCTGCAGCTGTGCATGTTCTCATAACACGAACAGAGCTGATTGTTCCAAGTTCAATAACATTATAGAAAACAGTATTGTGTCTATTCATTATTTTCCTGACCTAGCAGATAATCACCTGCTTTTCAGTTAATTTCCAAAAGGCATAAACATGAATTTTGCTGTGCTAGCAAATACTAGGTCAGAGAGCATCTTGCAGTTTCAGAAAGCATATTGCAGTTTGAAAAGCATCTTGTAGTTTCATACAAAGCTAAAGCTGTACATAAAATAGAGTGAAATGTGTTAACCCTTTTAGCTTCTAATAAGCACTAACATATACATTAATACATATTTTTCTAACATTTTCCCCCTGTTAATACTTTTTATTCTATTTTCAAAAGCATAAACAGTTTGCTTCTTCTCCTAATCTCTTCCGTTCAGAATTTGCAGTAGTTAAGAGAGTCATTCATTTTAAACTTATGAAAGTGTTTCATTTTTAAACAGTTCTTCAAATTCAGTACTTTGATACAAAGTCTCAGAAACTGACATGTCTATAAAATCTTTAATTAATCTTTTCATGCAGGGAATACCACAACAAACACACACCCCTAATAGGAGTAATCCCACACAAATGGCAATCAGGATGTTCATTAGGATGCTACCCCCACCCCCCAAACAAATTCTGTAAAAAATCCATCAGTGGGTTTGGGCCTGGTTTGGTCATGGCCGACACTTGCTGAATCACCTCAAGATGGTCGTTTATCTCATGCTGGTCGTCAGGAATATACGAACAGCACTTCTCTTTTATTAAAGCGCACGTACCACCTTTCGCTGCTAGGGTGAAGTCGAGAGCCATGCGGATGTTCATCGTGCATACAGCTGCAGTCATAACATTTGGGTTATCCTGCCGTCAGGCGGGTCCTCGGTCGGCCGAATTCCAAAATCTAGGTCCGACGTCGGTTGTCGTCGCTTCTTCCCTGACGTCAGTGCGGCAGGGGTACAAAAGAGGTAGCCGACGCCATTTTCTTCAGTCTTTCTTGCCGCGTGGTGCCCGAAGCAGAAGCAGTTCGCAAGTGCCGGTCGGCCAGCTTCTGAGATTTACGAAAGTATTTCAGCCGAAGTCGTCTTGTATGGCCGGAACCAGGTAACCCAAAAAACAACTGCCGGACCAATTCTCAGGTAACCATTTGTATGCCTTTTTCCCACACACAAAATAACAATTCTCTACTTTAGTATTAATATATACTTGCCCTGCATGAAACATTTTCTTACCGATGATGGACAGTTGTTTAAAAAGAACAGGATTATGTTGTACTTCATCAACCGTTTTGTGCATTGGTTCAAAATATGAGTCATAGTTTGTATCACAAATATAACCTGCATTATTAGCTTTGGTATAACACTTGTAAGGTACAGTCGCATTACAATTGCTCCAACCCACCTGAACAATATCATTTTTGTAAAAACATACAATTCCCTTTTGTGTAACAGGCAGGTACAATGCTATTTTGTCTTGTGATTTCACAGTCGTAGTATCAAAAATCAAATTTTCCCAGGTCTCATTGACCCCTAGGGGGACAGCAGTCATTAACAATCCCCTGTTGGTATAGCTGTGCAAATCCAGCAATTCGAAACATTAAAAGTTATAGCATATACATATCTAATTGCTTGGTAAGTGTTAAAGTTCGGATGCCAGTCTATGAGTAACGCATCATGTTTATTCAGTTCAGCTCGTGTGGCTGGAAAAAGGAAAGGCCACAACAGAAAGATTAATGTTATCAGTATAGTTAACAGAATGATTATGCAATACTTCTGAGGTTGTTCTGTATTCCTATTTGCTCCATATCTGGTCATTTTGTTCTTGTGTAACAGTAACACATTTTTTGTCCAGTTCAAAGTTTTTGACCAGTTTACAGTGTGTCAGATGAATCCAGGACATTCGCGCTGCGATCATGACTGCAGTGGGTGTTGACAATAGCACTTGGTATTGCCCTTCCCACTTCGGTGACGTCCAATTCTTTTTTTTGATGACTTTCACCCAGACCCACGTGCCTGGGACTACTGCTGCTTCCGATGGTCTGGTTTGTTCTTTATCTGAAACAGACTTTAACTGCAAAAGTTGTTTATTACTTAAAAGTTGTCTCATATATTCTGCGAGTGAACTGTCGGCCTCCTGGTCTGAAGGCATGAGAGGTTTCCACTGTGGTATATAGTATGCCCTCCCAAATAATTTTTCAAAAGGAGTTAACCCCTTTCCATTTGGAACAGTTCTCATGCTCAACAGTGCCAGAGGCAGGCAGTACACCCAATTATTTTGTGTCTCACTAATTAACTTCCTAAGCTTATTTTTCAAAACCCCATTATGCCTTTCTACTAGTCCTGCGGATTGTGGATGGTATGCACAATGGTTCTTTAAGGAAATTCCGAAATATTGGCTCAACTGTTGTATAGTTTGATTTACAAAGTGTGTGCCATTGTCACTGTAGATCTTTTCCGGTATGCCAAATCTAGGATTAATTTCTTTAACAAGGACTTTTGCAACAGTAGCTGCATCTGGATTTTTGGTCGGAAAAGCTTCCATCCATTTGGAAAACATATCTATAATGACAAGACAATACTTCTTATTTTCGCATTTGTTCAGTTCTATGAAATCCATACAGATAGTATGGAATGGGTACGGTGGTGCAGGGAAACTCCCTTGTTTAGGCTTCAACGCCCCTTGTGCATGCTCGTTACAAACATGGCGTGCTGCACAAACATTTTTTGTGTAGTTTGTAAATCCATATGCTGTGAACACTCAATTCACTAACTGTACCATCCCCCCTGTTGAGACATGGCACTGCCCATGGCTCAACAAAGCTGCATATCTAAACAAATTAGACAGCAATATCGGTTTTCCTTCTTTGGAGATGTACAGCCCTTTCTCAAGAATTGCTCCTCATTTTATCCATTTCTGTTTTTCTACTTTCGTAGTAAGTGTCTGCATTGTTTTCAACATTTCTAAATCTAAAATCTCAGAAGGTTGTAATTCCTTACTCAAAAGAAATATTTCTGAAGCTGCCTGCTTTGCAGCTGTATCAGCTCTCGCATTACCTTTTGAAATCCTATCCTGTTGCTTTGTATGAGCTACACATTTACAAATAGCTACTTTCTGAGGTAACTGAATAGATTCTAACAAATCTAAAATAAACTGCGCATGATTAATCGGTTTACCAGTAGATGTTATCATTCCTCTATTCTTCCACTGTTGTGCAAAAACATGTACAGTAGAAAAAGCGAACTGGCTGTCAGTAAAAATATTCACACATTTACCTTTTGCCAAGGTACATGCCCTTGTCAAGGCAATCAGTTCTGCTGCTTGTGCAGATAAGTTGTGTGGTAAAGACTTTGCTTCTAAAATCTCAGTATCAGAAACTACTGCATACCCCACTAGGTTCTGCCCTGTAGGACCCCTTCTGCATGAGCCGTCCACGTAATATGTCACCTCGGCATTATCCAAGGGATCATCCGTTAGATCTTTTCTAGGCAGTGTCTTTTGCTCAATCTCTTGCAGGCAGCTGTGTGGTGTGCCATCCGCAGGGGTCGGGAGCAAGGTAGACGGATTCAAAGTTGTACATCGTTCACTTGTCATATGAGGTTGGCTCAACAGTATAGTCATACAGGAAAGATGTCTAGCAGGAGAAAGATATGCTACTTTTTCTTGCAGTAAAATAATCGCAACTGCATGAGGCACTCTCAATGTGAGAGGGTGGAACAACTCTACTGAGGCCGAAGCCTGTACTGCCATTGCAGCTGCGACTACTGCTTGTACACAGTGAGGCAGGGATCGCGCCACTGGGTCCAGCTGTGATGAATAGTAAGCTATGGGGCGTTGCTTGTCCCCATGTTGCTGTGTTAACAGTGATGTCATATAACCTTGTTTACAAGCTACAGTTTGGAAAAAAATGTTTGATAGTTTGGTAATCCTAAAACTAATGAGGATGTTATCAATTGTTTTAGTTAGCAGAAAGCTGATTCTGCTTCTGGTGTCCATTGTAATAAATCGTGTGCTGCCATAGGCTTCTTGTATATCAAGTTGGTCAGTGGAGCAGACTCCAAGGCATAGTTTGGAATCCAACTCCGACAGAAATTAGTCGTACCCAGGAAGGACATAATTTCCTTCTTGGTAGTCGGTTTGGGTGCTTGTAAAATTGCTATTTTTCTATTTTCATCTAATGTTCTGCCCTCTTTGGATATTACATATCCCAGGTATTTAACCTGCTTTCTCCAAAGCTGCAACTTGTTTTTGTTTACTTTATATCCTTGAGTGGCTAGAAAATGTAATAATGCTATGGTATCTTCTCTGCATTCTTGCTGGGTGGGGGCTGCCAGCAGGATGTCTACATAAAGTAAAATCTGACTGCCTCTTGGTTTGCTAAATCCCGCCAAGTTGCTTGCCATCTCTTGTGCGAATATTGTTGGACTTTCACAATATCCCTGTGGTAGTCGCGTGTATGTATACCTTTTCCCCTGAAATGTAAATGCAAACCAATGTTGGCTGTCAGGGTGTATCAGTATCGAAAAGAATGCATTGCTAATATCTACCACAGAAAAATACTTCTTTTGAGGCTTCAAATCATTCAATAGGGTGTGTGGATCTGGCACCATAGGTGCTCTAGGTATTACTGTGTCATTTACAGCTTGTAAATCTTGGACCATACGCCATTCTCCGTTTGCTTTCCTGACCGGAAATAAGGGTGTGTTACATGGTGAATCGGGAGATTCTACCAGTACTCCTTCCTTAAGTAAAGCTGCTATTATAGGTTTGATTCCTACTTCTGCATCTTTCCTTAAGGGATACTGTCTCTTTTCTGGTCTAAATGTTGATTTTGGCGTGATAGTAACTGGTCCTGCTGTACAAATTAGTCCTACATCTGATTTCCCTGTTGACCAGAGAGTTTCTGGTATGCTCCGTAAGGCATTTTCTTCCTCTTCTAGTAAGAGTGCTAATCAGCTGTCCTCGCTAGACTGCAAGTGTACAGCTGGGTGTGTCTGTGTTATCCAGTTTAACTTCTGCTTCTGTACTCCCTGTTCTGACAATTCTAACTCCGTCTGTTTTTCCCACTTTGTGATTTTTTCTCCTAGGTCTGCCCATTTCACATTCTTGTCCTTAGTCAAACTAACGTGGTAATCGATTAGATTTATAGAGTGCAAAGAATTCCTGGGGCAATGAACAGCTAACTACACCGTTCCCTTCTGTGTCCCAGTATAGATTACATAATACTAATCTGTTTGCACAGTTTCTAAACAGTTCTTGCTCATATTCCTTATCAGGTCCTGGTGTGCTACAGTAATACAGAGGACAGTGCAACAAATGCTGTTTATCAGTGTCAAGGGAGGGGGACTTACTGATGGCTGCGTTCATCAGCTCTTCGGTTATTGCCCCTGGACCAGTCGTGACCAAGTCTTGGCTGTACCAGTAAAATGTTTCTCCCTCCGTTCACACCACAAAAGTATCCATTTGTCGCTGTGCTTCCATACCCTGCATAGTCGGAACTACTGCTATGCCAAATATCTGCATAAGATCTCTGCCCAAAAGGTTTACCGGGCATTTTGCAGAAACAACAATTTTGCTTTTCTGGGTCATCCCTGAAACAGGGTCAGTTATTGCTATGTTATGGGAGAGTGGCTTCTGATACAGCAGTCCATTTGCTGCTTTCACTAATATGCAATCGAGTGATTCTGAATTCTCTGGTAGTTTGGAAGGATGTATCAGGGTCTGTGATGCCCCTGAGTCACACAGGAATTTTACTTCCCTCCCCTCTACCAGAAGTGTAACTTCCGGTTTCGTGTCTGCTAAGTAGAGCTCTAGGCTCAATAATGCTAAGTCTAAAATTTCACTTTCTTCACTATCTGTGACTTCTTGCACTTTCTCTATTTCTTCTATCACATCCTCTACTCCCTCTATCACATTTGCATTTGTCTTTTCTTGGTTATTCCCTTCTAGTGATTCTTGACTATCATATAGTCAGTCCTCACCCTCCTTATCTTCCATGACTACCTTCTTGTTTTGCTTGCAATCCCTTGCTAAATGTCCCTTTTTTCCGCACTTAAAACATTCACCCCTTTTCTTTCTCTCTTCAAACTCCTCTGATCGCTTATCAGATTGTTTCCTTGGGCATTTTTCTTGCCCTTTTTTCCGGACTGTACTACATAAACATCTGCTCCATCTTCTACAGAAAATACTTGGGTTTTCCTTTTCTTTTTACTGTTAAAATGCCTTTCGGCATGTCTAGCATATTCAAGTAGTGACTGTAATCTACTTGTACGATGGTCTACCATGTGCTTTGTAATAAAGCTGCTTATAGGCAAAATACTGCCTTTTAAAAATGCATTCTTTAGCTGCTGCTCATACGGGGAATCATGTGTTTGGTCTTCAGGTACCTGCATTCCACAATGGGTATTAAAACACTCTAATAATCTAGCATAATATCTGTCAACAGTTTCACCTTCTTGTTGGATGCATTGATTATTGCAAGTCCAGTCTGCTCTAGGCTTCCATTTCTCTGAGATTCAGTCCGTTAGACCTTTCATTGTGTTATCCAGTTCTGTGTTGCTATGTGGGAGTGGCTTGTGTTCTGCGTCACAGGGATTCCAGTTGCCACTGATCATGTGCCAATCTGGACCTACGATTTGTCTAACTACTTTTTCTACTTCTTCTCCATTTAAATGATAACTTAACCTCATGCCCTGTAAATCTTCTAAGAATTTTCTAAAATTAACTTTTGGATGGGGAATTCCCTCTTTGGCTTTCCGCATGTCTTCCGGTGTCTACGGTCTATATACCATGAGAGTTGGGTCTTGCCCTTCCGGTCCTGCCTGAGGATTTGGTACTTCTATGAGCGGACATATCTCTTCTTCACTCATAGCTCGTGAATTTTTGTTCTTTTGATATAACTCAGTATCCCCTCTTAAGTTACGTGTTCGAGACCTAGTCTCGATGGGATCTCTGACATACGGTCTTGGCTTCGCGGAGACAGCCGGGTATAGCTGAGGTGGACCAGCTTGTCCACTCGCTTCATATTCTGGTAAGGGAAGCGGAGGGGGAGGAGGGGCTGATGCTATTACCAAATTATTGTCCTCTTTATCTAGAAACATAGCTTTTGAATTAGTACTTTTTTGTTCCCTACGGTTTGCTTCCTCAATCTACCTGTGTGCCTGAGGAATGCCTAATTGACGTTGCTTTTTCACCTGACCTTTTGCGTTGGTTTTAAGCTGTTTGGCAAGTTTAATAAGTGAGGATTTTTCTAATTTGCCATCAAATTAATATTTATTAACCCATTTTGTATAGTACCCAACATTGTCGGCACGCTGTAATTGCATATACTTTGCATCTTCAGTTATTGGCGGACCTTGGGATCTTTTTGTGCACTTATTTCCCATATTGTTCTAACTGTTAAAATGTTACATAACCCTGCTTATTTTCACGTGGTACCACGATTTGTCTTTTTCACAGTTTATCTAGAATTACTGCCTTACCTATTCTGTTTCCCTGATCTATGACAAGACTGCAATCTTCCTGTCCCTGACTTGTACAAGACAAATCTCCTGACAGAAGATACAAATCAAGTCCCTGATCTAAAACAGAAAAAAGGTAAATCTCACCTTACCTGAGCCTCCGTGATTGATCGCCTGGTTTGAGGAAAAAATGGTAACTCGTCCTCCATTCGCAGATCAGAAAAGTGGCTGGCCTCTTTTGAACGACAATTCAGTCAGAGGTCTTTCAGAGCAGAAGAACCGATGTGATCTCTTTCCCGTACGGTTTCATGCCACCTGGCCCATCTGACCTGAGGTGAAGTGAGAGTTTCCGGTCCGAAGGACCAATCTGTCAAAGGAAAAACAACTTCAAAAAGATCAACACACGGCAGGTTCAGGTTAAGGCACTTTAATCTTGCGGCAAGGAGACAAAAACGTGCTAATACAGAGTTTGTCTAACTAGAATCAGGAAGTGAAGCCATTCTTATACATTTCTTACAAGACATTGCCTACTAAGCTGATGTAATAAATCACAAGTTCTTTCAATATTATTTCATAGCAGCTGCTTGTCCATGATTTTCTGCTGGCGTATCAAGTTTACAAAAAAACTTTCTAAGAAAAACCACGTGGCCTTGGAGACCACTGGTTAGATAAAACTTTTTACTATGCAGTGTTACCATTCAAGGTACTATGGCTAATTCGAGCACAAAGCAAGTACAGATTATAGTTCATTTCTTCAAGCAGTCTTTGTTCAACTGTATCTATCTTTTCTGCAGCTGTGCATGTTCTCATAACACGAACAGAGCTGATTGTTCAAGTTCAATAACATTATAGAAAACAGTATTGTTCTATTCATTATTTTCCTGACCTAGCAGATAATCACCTGCTTCTCAGTAAATTTCCAAAAGGCATAAACATGAATTTTGCTGTGCTAGCAAATACTAGGTCAGAGAGCATCTTGCAGTTTCAGAAAGCATATTGCAGTTTGAAAATCATCTTGTAGTTTCATACAAAGCTAAGCTGTACATAAAATAGAATGAAATGTGTTAACCCTTTTAGCTTCTAATAAGCACTAAACATATACATTAATACATATTTTTCTAACAATTACCACCTGCCTATCTTTTCCAAATCCAGGGCAGGTTTTGCAACAGCAGTCCTGCAAGGCATTCTAGCCAGCCCTAACTCTTCGTGACTGCCTCCACCCTTCTTCAGCTTTGGGAATCTACCCAAGTGTGATGACTGCAACAGTGAAACACGAAGAACATAGTACAGTTGTGTACACTTAACATAAATGTAGATGTTAGTGTATTGTTCACTGTTGCATTCCTGGTTTCCCTCCCTTCAGCCCCCTGGTTTCTCTCTCTCTCTCTCTCTCTCACAACTCTCTATGCCTTTTAATACCCTCCTCCCTTTTCAGGAGTATTGGTATTTACTTTTTACTGGTGGTGTTTTTTCACCACCATAACTTAGCTGCCTATTGGGAGGCTCCTGACATTTTGGGCAAGAAAAAGTGATGTAATGGCGCCGGCTGTCTATTTTTATACCCCTGGCGACCTGACGTCAGTCCTGGAGCTACAGCAGCTGACACAGAAATACTAAGTCTCTGGTATTCGGGCCGATAACCCAAGTGTGATGACTGCAACAGTGAGTACACTCGAACATCTACATTTATGGTAAGTGTACACAACTGTACTTTGCTCCCACCATGGAAGGCATATCCAGACAAGGTGAAGCACATTCCACCAGGGCTTTTTACTGTTCTGTGGCATATTGGAAAGGAGTGGACTCCAGGTATTCTAAATGCAGCAACTTCGTCCTCTGTCCATACTGTCATGAAGCATTACAAACTGGATGCTTTTTCTAGATCTAGAGCGTAGTTTGCTGGGACCATTCTCCAAGGGCTCCTGGAACCATATCCTTCTTCCCCACTAATAACCCAGTAAGGCAGTGTTGAACGTAGTACAGTTGTGCAAGTTCCAGTTACTTGTAACAGTAGAGGATCCTAGAACACACACTCCCTTTTGTTGGGTGTGTATAGTTGGTTGTTGGAGTTGCTGTAGTGTTTTGGTTCAACCGTTTTTTTGGTGTGTGTGTGGTTTGGAACCTTAGGTGTTTGCAAAGCTTGTTTCCATCTGCTCTTGCTGTTAGATCCTGGAAAAGAGAGAGTTCTGTCTGTAGGTGCGAAGGGCTGTACAGGTCCTGCCACATGAGTGGCTCTTCACCCTCACATACAGGCCTTGGGAAGAGATGTTCTTCGTGTTTCACTGTTGCAGTCATTACATTTGGGTAATCTGCTGGCAGGTTGCCCTCAGTCGGCCTTAATAACAAAGTATTGGGTCCTGCGTCGGTTGTTGTCGCCTCTTCCATGACGTCAGGTCGTCAGGGGTATAAAACATGCAGCCGATGCCATTTTATTCCGTCTTTCTTGCCGCGCGGTGCCCGAAGCAGAAGCAGTTCGCAAGTGCCGGTCGGCCGACTCCTGAAATTTTCGCATTCGAGTTTCAGAACCGAAGTCTTCAACTAAAGCCAAGTACCCCGTTGGGGAAACTTTTTCTTGCTCCTTACCGATGTCAGTAAAAGTTAATAATTGCATTACTTGTGGGAAGCAAATACCTCAAAGATTTTCATTTGTACTACTTTTCTTTGCCTAGGCCCTGACCACAACGTACCTTGCTGTCGGTTTTGTGCTTTAATCAGCACACTCTCCGTCGTCAGTACATTTTTGCCTCTAAATATTTTGGTTCTCTGTTTAATTATCCAGAAATGACGTCTGTTAGCCGTCCGACTACCGGTATTCCGAAAAAACGCAAAGATAAAGACAGAGACAGGCCGTCGAGGTACAAAACTGCCGCCAACACTTCTAAGCCAGTTCGCCAGTACTCAGTGAGGTGCTTTCGCAGCCCCTGATGCCCGCTACTTCTGACTTGCAGGCCTCTACTGAGACCCATTCGGAGTCAGGTATGCCGCGAGATACTTCACCTATGGAACCCGTGGCTGTCTTTACCTTGGATGGGTCCACAGCCGCTGTGCAGGCACCGGCTTCTGAGGGTGTATTCAGGCCTACAGACTTGAATATTAAACCGACTCCACCTTCTATTCTAAGGCCTAAATCTTGATCTATGCCTAAAAAAACTGATGCCCAGGCCACATGTTCAGGCCCGTATCCCTAAAAAACAAATGATCAAAATGGCTGAAGATCTTAATGCTCTAATCAGGGGTAGTCAACCCCCTCCCCCTTCTAAGAGGCCTAGGGCTGAGCTTGACTATGAATCTTCTGATCAGGACTCTGTTTCTTCTGATTCTTCTTCTGATTCTTCTAATGTCCTGGATTTGTCCATACCTTTTTATGAGGATTCTGATGCAGAGGATTCCATTCCCTCTGGTTTACCCCCTGAGGACTTTTCTTTTGGGGAAACTTTACTTAACTTAAGAGAGCATTTCCACTGGGAAAGTCAGGAATTTTCTGAATCCAGAAAGAGGCTTAGGGATTTCCTCCTTCTACCTCAGCATAGACCTTTGGCTATACCTCCTGTACTAGACATTGTTGTGTTTTCGGAATCCAGTATGGCCCCTGATTCCCTGCCTCCGGCTCCTAGTAAACCTGACAGATACTACAGGGTTCCTGAGTCCCACAAGTTCCTTTTCAAAAATCCATTTGCGGATCCAGAAACCATTTCTCAGGGGCCCAAGGACATTAAGGCTTCTGCATAGAGCCTAATCGGGG